>NC_069687.1:21623257-21926287 GCF_023699985.2 Odocoileus virginianus | reverse complement strand
ATGGGAGAGTTGGTGGTGTTGGTTTAGTGGCTAAATCATGTTCAACTATTGTGACCCCATGGACTGGTGCCCACCAGGATCCTCTGACTATGGATTCTCCAGTCAAGAATACTGGAGGGGGTTGCCATGCCCTTCTCCAGGGGATCTTCCCAACCCAGGGATTGGACCCATGTATCCTGTGTCTCCTGCATTGGTAGGTGGATCCTTTATCACTAGCACCACCTGGGAAGCCCCAAATGTCTATATCAGAAGTAATAACATGACATTACATGAAAATGCAAGTCACCAGAAGAATGATGTTCAGCATGACTTGATCGATGTAAAAGTATAGAATAAAAAATATTATATTCTTTTTACTCTCAAATGAAAAACTTAGCTTACCTTCAAAGTTTAAAGGGCATGAATCTTCTGATATGATTGGAAACAAAAGCACTAATGAAAATATTAACTCCTACACTATTTATAATTGTTACAGTGACATTACCTACTCAGTTCTTGCTACTACTGCTCAGCAAGTATTTTATACATATCTCAGAAGCAAGAAAGATGGGGAAAGTATGGAATTTTAGCAAGAGCTATATTTCTGAGTTCCTAGGAATAGACTTTTCATTTTAGCTCTCCTTAAGAAATTTCCACTTGTTTACAAAGATTCATATATGATACAGTGAATCTATTTTAGCAGAGACTACATAGAGTATTTAGCTACAAACAAGATATAGTTGAAAATATCTAGAAAAAGGTAGTATTTTTTTCTCCTACTTAATTGCTTATCAATTCTCTTACTACTAAGCATCATCACAGCTTATCTTAATCATCACTCGCAAGAAACTATTAAACAAATACAAGAAATCACTCTTATTTCACCTGTTTTGATTCTTGATTGCAAGGTAGCTTCCCAAATGAATGCCTGAGTCATAAGGGCCCAGTGTGAGTCACCGAGCTCACTGAATGGACTGATGAAGAGAGAGCCCAAAGGAAGAAATACCAGGACAAACTCCATACGCTCTGCAGGAGGAGCAAATGTTCCTTGGGGTTTTCGTTTCCCATCCCAATCCCAGCTGACTGCAGATCACTGTAGGGAGGAAACCCACGAGAGACTATCTCCTGATCAGTTTACGGATTTGAAGACTATCAGGTAATGCAGCCTAATAAAAAGAAGAAATCCACAGGGAAAGTAAAAGTAAAAAAAAAAAAAAGAAAGTAAAAACATTTGAAAGTCAATGGAGAGAATTCTGCACCAAATGCTGAAGGAAGAAGAAAGCATGTGTCTCTGAAGGGTGCAGAGACATGACTGCAATGATCTGTACACACTATTAGAAAAACAAATGTTCCTGTGAAACAAAGCAAAATGGGTACTGGGCTGCCAATTAAAGTATCAGAAATGGCACCACATAAAACCACTGCATTGAAAAGGAATGCATAAATAAAAAGCAGAATTCTATAGACACTTACCAGATTGTCTGAACATATTATGCATTTAATTTTACCTTTTCCTAAGAGAGCAAAAATACCATAACTTGATTCAGAGATGTTCCAGGTTATGTTCAAAATTATGAAAGAGAATTGCATGCACAAAGATCATCTTCAAAAGTTAGTCAATAGAGGACCAAGTTCACCAGAAGTTCATACACCAGCCTAAGCACACAACTAGGAAGCTCCATAATCTCTGTAATCTCCAACACTAAATTTTTACATATATTAAATCAGCTAATGGGCTTTTAATATAAGATATATTTTACTAAGATATCAGAAATCCAAATACTACAACGCTGTTACTGTGCAGTAAGAATTGGAGGTAAAATTCAAACTCAAGTTTGAATCCCCTTCATCATGACACTGTTCCATTGCTTTGACTGCTGAATGCAATATAAGACAGGATAAGTGGGCTTTTCAGGTGGCACAGGTAAAGAATCTGCCTGCCAGTGCAGGAGATTCAGGTTCGATCCCTGGGTCAGGAGGATCCCCTGGAGAAGGAAATGGCAACCCACTCCAGTATTCTTGCCTGGGAAATCCCATGGAGGGAGTAGCCTGGTGGACTGCAGTCCATGTGGTCACAGAGTTAGAAGTAACTGAGTACACACACATTAAGTAGAACAAAGTTGCCAGCATTCCTTTCACATATGAGCCCCCTGATGCCTCAGTCAGTAAAGAATCCACCTGCAATGCTGTAGAAGATCCCCTGGAGAAGGAAATAGCTACCTATTCCAGTAGTCTTGTTGGGACATCTCATGGACAGAGGAGCCTGGTGGACCACAGTCCATGAAGTCACAAAAAAGTCAGACATGACAACAACTAAACAACAGAGTTAATTTCAGAGTAATTTCCTCCACTACCGCTTTCAACTCTCAGAGTCAGTATCCAGATGATTATGGAGCATTACCTGAAAGAAGTTGTACAAGCATGACCTAGAAACAGAATTTCCCCATCAGGGACTTACCGAAAATTAAGTTTTAATGTCTTAAAGTGTCCATTATATATAATGAGAACTTCCTTTGCATCTAGTGTATGGTACAAGTAATATCTGTGGGACACCTGAGGGACAGTCACTCAAACAGTGTCCTCTGTTCTGTGATTCAGAATGGGGAGAGTGAAGTTGCTCAGTGGTGTCCGACTTTTTGCAAGCCCATGGACTGTAGCCTGCCAGGCTCCTCCATCCATGGGGTTTTCCAGGCAAGAATACTGGAGTGGGTTGGCATTTCCTTCTCCAAGAGATCTTCCCAACCCAGGAAATGAACCTGGGTCTGTCGCTCTGCATGCAGACTCTATAATCTGAGCCACCAGGGAAGCCCCAGAGGGGAAAAGTTAGTGTCAAAAAGCTTGCCGTCAGACTGAGAGCCTGGTGTCAGAGAAGAAAGATGTCTATTTGGATGATAAAATGCCATTTTTGCCTCAGAGTTCACTCTGGGTGATCACAGAGTTCCAAGGCTCTGATAAAGAGGCATTGGATGATTGTGACAAGCACTGGAGATAAAAATGCCTAAGGTCTGAAGGAGGAACCTGCAAAAATTAGAGCGTTAAAACTGATGGCAATGCAGAAGAGGTGTTCAGTGACAGAATATGACAAAACTTGACAGTGTTTCCCAGGCGACTTTGTGGGACAAGCTAGAGTATCAGTAAATTCAGTGAAGATAGGGCAATGTGTAAATGTAGGCTGTGTGGACAGCTCAACCAGTAGATAGTGTGGGTTCTGAACTACAAGTTTTCATTACTGTTGTCTTTCTCTGTTTTTGCAGTTTCTGCTGCTGTCACCACTCTTCAGTTAGAACTGTCTGCCCTGAAATCAAAAGTAATTATAAACAGATATGCAAGCTCAAGTTTCCATAGAGGTTCAGTCCTCTGTAAAGGATATGTCATTCCATCATTATCAAAAGACTGTTCATCTTCTGGTTGAATAATCTGAAATCCCTTAATCTTAAATACATATTTTGCACTTCAATCCTTAATCCTTTTAATTATTCTCCTTTGTACTTTCCCAAAAGATCCTGATTTATCCCAAGTTGGAGGAACGATAACAGAATGGAGATATAACTACAAAAATTACTGACTAAAATGCTGACAACTGTAATCTTACATATATTTCTATAGGCAAATTATTTCTATATTATTAGTATATACCCTCCATAATTTTTGTATTAAAGTTTATAATATAGTAAATATTGATAATTCATATTTAGTAAATTGCTTCTATTATATTGCCAGATATTTTATTGTTTTTCTTCTTCATTGCATTTTTTTCTGTTAATTTTAAGAAACACTGAGTATGTCAGGAAACTATCAAATTCATTTTGAATTTAAATAGTCTTCTGTGAATGACAAGAATGTCTTCCATTCTGTGGTTATTTAAGTACTCATAAAAAATGCTTTCTATTGTAAACTTATGAAAAATTTAAGTGCTAAGTCAATGATGGTTTTCTACAGAAACCATTTGATTTTATTTTCCTGACTATTTTCCTCCAATAAAGAACTATCTTTTACCCCTCATTATTTAATGGTTATAGTGCTTCTTAGATATTTATTGTGCTTATGATATAACATATAAAATAAAACAAAAATTCTGTAATTATAATATTTGCCTGATCATAAAATAATATTTTAATAACTGCTCAGTGATATAAACTGTCTATGTGCATTACAGAACAATACTAATGATTAACTTTTATTTTAAATCAATGTTAAAACATATAAAGAAAAAAAAGAAATCAGGAAATATTATTACTAGAACATCAATGTCACACTTCTACCACATTGGTGAGTTCTGAAAGCTCTATAGATAATATTTATGGAGCAATATGTTCTTGGACTAGATTTTTCTGCTGTTTATCTCTACTGGTTTTTATCTGTGGGTGGTATCCAGACTGTAGGACAGTGATCTACCAAGTGGCTAATTGGTGATGTCAGAAGAAAAAGTGATAATTTAGCTGTGCACATGTATACCTCACATGTTTTGAATAAAAATGTATTGATTTTCTTGGACATATCATTATGGTCTTCAAAATACACTTTGACAGTGTGTCCATTTCCTAAAAGAATGACATTGGCCAAGTGATCTCAGTCAACCTTTAATGAACAAAGTGTAAATTATCACATCACTTCTCCATTACCTTTAATTTTTAATTTTTATTACAATGTGCTCCATTATGGTGTGTGTTATTTTTTATGTGTGTTAAATATTTATTTTCAGTTCTGTTAGTGCTTTGTGGTATGCCTTCTATTCATAGAAACTAGCTAAGTTATTTTAAAATGTTTATTTAATCGTTTGATTAAAATAATAACATAGATATTGCCCTCAGAATGCCAGAAATGTAAATTATGAATAGATCTTGAGTTATGAACAGATAATAAGAATGTTTCCAAATAATTGTGTAAGCGCAACTTCTTTATAAAACAAGCAAAAACACAAGCACAGAAATCAAAACTGTAATAAAAAATCTTCCAACAAAAGCTCAGAACCAGATAGCTTCACAGGTGAATTCTACAAAAAATTTAGGTAAGAGCTAACACCTGTCCTACTCAAACTTCCAGAAAATTGCAGAGGAATGTAAACTCCCAAATTCATTACATGAGGCCACCGTCATCCTAATACCAAAACCAGACAAAGACACCATTAGAAAAGAAAATTATAGCAATATCACTAATGAACATAGATGCAAAATGCCTCAACAAAATTCTAGCAAACAGAATCCAACAGCATGTTAAAAGGATCATACATCATATCCAAAGGGGATTTATCCTAGGGGTGCAGGGATTCTCCAATATTCACAATCAATCAATGTGATATACTGAATTAGCAAATTGAAATATAAAAACCATATGATTATCTCAATAGATGCAGGGAAAGCCTTTGACAAAATTCAACACTGATTTATGATAAACACTCTCCGGAAAGCAGGCATAGGAGTATACCTCAACGTTAATAAAAGCCATATATGACAAACCCACAGAAAACATCATCCTCAATGGTAAAAAATGAAAGCATTTCCTCTAAAATCAAGAAAAAGAAAAGGGTGCCTGCTCTCATCTCTACTATTCAACATAGTTTTGGAAGCCCTCGCTGTAGCAATCAGAGAAGAAAAAGAACTAACAGGAATTCAGATTGGAAAAGATCTTAAAGTCTCACTGTTTGCAGATGACAAAATCCGCTACACAGAAAACCAGAAAGGGAGTGACAGTGGAAGTGACAGATTCAAGAGATTACATCTGATAGACAGAGTGCCTCAAGAACTATGGACAAAGTTACATGACATTGTACAGGAAGCAGGAATCAAAACCATCCCCAATAAAAAGAAATGCAAAAAGGCAAGATGGTTGTCTGAGGAAGCCTTGTAAACATCTGAGAAAAGAAGAGAAGTGAAAAGCAATGGAGAAAAGTAAAGCTATACCCGTTTGAATGCAGAATTCTAAAGAATAGCAAGAAGAGATAAGAAAGCCTTCCTCAGCAATCAATTCAAATAGATAGAGTAAAACAATAGAATGGGAAAGACTAGAGTCTCTTCAAGAAAATTAGAGATACCAAGGGAATATTTTTTGCAAAGATAAGCAGAATGAAGGACAGAAATGGTATGGACCTAACAGACAAAGAAGATATTAAGAAGAGATGACAAGAATACAAAGCAGAATTGTACAAAAAAAGATACTCATAACCCAGAAACCATGATGGTGTGATCACTCGCTTAGAGCCAGACATCTTGGAATGTGAAGTCAAGTAGGCCTTAGGAAGCATCACTATGAACAAATCTAGTGGAGGTGATGGAATCCCAGTTGAGCTATTTCAAATCCTGTCAGATGATGCTGTAAAAGTGCCACACTCAATATGCCAGCAAATTTGGAAAACTCAGTAGTGGCCACAGGACTGTAAAAAGTCAGTTTTCATTCCAAACTCAAAGAAAGGCAATCCCAAAGAATGCTCAAACTGCCATATAATTGCACTCATCTCACACGCTAGCAAAGTAATGCTCAAAATTCTCCAAGCCAGGCTTCAGCAATACATGAACCGTGAACTTCCAGATGTTCAAGGTGAATTTAGAAAAGGCAGAGGAACATCCGTTGGATCATTGAAAAAGCAAGAGAGTTCCAGAAAAACATCTATTTCTGTTTCATTGACTATGCCAAAGCCTTTGACTGTGTGGATCACAGCAAACTCTGGAAAATTCTGAAAGAGTTGGGAATACAAGAGCACCTGACTTACCTCTTGAGAAATCTGTATGAAGGTCAGGAAGCAACAGTTAGAACCGGACATGGAACAACACACTGGTTCCAAAGGTAAAGGAATATGTCAAGGCTGTATATTGTCACCCTGCTTATTTAACTCATAGGCAGAGTACATCATGAGAAACACTGGGTGTGATGAAGCACAAGCTGGAATCAAGATTGCTGGGAGAAATATCAATAGCCTCAGATATGCAGATGACATCAACCTTGTGGCAGAAAGTGAAGAACTAAAGGACCTCTTAATGAAAGTGAAAGAGGAGAGTAAAAAACTTAGCTTAAATCTCAGCATTCATAAAATGAAGATCATGGCATCTGGTCACATCACTTCATGGCAAATAGATGGGGAAACAGTGGAAACAGTAACAGACTTTATTTTGGGGGGCTCCAAAATCACTGCAGATTGTGACTGCAGTCATGAAATTAAAAGACATGTGTTCCTTGGAAGAAAAGTTATGACCAACCTAGACAGCATATTAAAAACAAGAGACATTACTTTTCCAACACAGGTCCCTCTAGTCAAAGCTCTGGTTTTTCCAGTAGTCATGTATAGATGTGAGAGTTGTACTATATAGAAAGCTGAGCACTGAAGAATTGATGCTTTTGAATTGTGGTGCTGGTGAAGATTCTTGAGAGTCCCTGGGACTGCAAGGAGATCCAACCAGTCTATCCTAAAAGAAATCAGTCCTGAATATTCATTGGAAGGACTGATGCTGAAGCTGAAGCTCCAATACTCTGGCCACCTGATGCGAAGAACTGACTCATTGGAAAAGACCCTGATGTTGGGAGAGACTGAAGGCAGGAGGAGAAGGGGACGAAAGAGGATGAGATGGTTGGATGGCATTGTCGACTCAATGGACATGAGTTGGGTAAACTCCAGGAGTTGGGGATAGACAGGAATGCCTGACATGCTGCAGCCCATGGGGTCACAAAGAGTCGGCAGACATGATTAAGTGACTGAAGTGAACTGAAAGAAACCAAGCATAACACAAATAGATGGAGAAATATATCATGATCATGGATTGGAAGAATCAGTAGAGTGAAAATGAGTATACTACCCAAAGCAATCTATAGATTTAATGCAATCCTTATCAAGCTACCAATGGTATTTTTCACAGTACTTGAACAAAAAATTTCACAATTTGTAAAACCTCAAATGGCCAAAGCAATCTTGAGAAAGAATAATGGAACTGGAGGAATCAATCTTCCTAATTTTAGACTGTACTACAAAGTTACAGTCATCAAGACAGTATAGTACTGGCACAAAGATAGAAATATAGATCAATGTAAAATTGAAAGCCGAGAGATGAATCCACACACCTATGGACTCCTTATCTTTGACAAAGGAGGCAAACATATACAGAGGAGAAAAGACAATCTCTCTAACAATTTGTGCTTGGAAAACTCAACAACCACCTGTAAAAGAATGATACTAGAGCACTTTCTAACACCAAACACAAACACAAACTCAAAATGGATTAAAGACCTAAATGTAAGACCAGAAACTATAAAACTCTTAGAGGAAAACATAGGCAGAACACTCTCTGACATAAATCACAGCAAGATCCTCTATGACCCACCTCCCAGAGTAAGGGAAATAAAAACAAAAAAAAAAAATAATTGGTACCTAATTCAACTTTAAAGTTTTTGTACAATGAAGAAAACTATAAGCAAGGTGAAAAGTCAGCCTTCAGAATGGGAGGAAATAATAGCAAATGAAACAAATGACAAAGAATTCATCTCCAAAATATACAAGCTGTTCATTCAGCTCAATACCAGAAAATTGAACGACCCAATCAAAAGTGGGCAAAAGAACTAAACAGACATTTCTGCAAAGAAGACATACAGATTGCTAATAAACACTTGAAAAGTTGCTCAACATCAGTCATTATCAGAGAAATGCAAATCAAAACCACAATGAGATATTATCTCACTCCAGAGAGATGGCCACCATCAAAAAGTCTATGAACAATCAAATGATGGAATGTGGAGCAAAGGGAACCCTCTTACACTGTTGATGGAACCACGAACTAGTACAACCACTCGTAGCTCAGTTGGTAAAGAATTCACCTGCAATTCAGGAGACCCCAGTTCAATTCCTGGGTTGGGAAGCTCCCCTGGAGAAGGGATTGGCTACCCACTCCAGTCCACTTGGGCTTCCCTTATGGCTCAGCTGGTAAAGAATGCACCTGCAATGTGGAAGACTTGGGTTCAATCCCTGGTTGGGAAGATCCCCTGGAGAAGGGAAAGGCTACCCATTCCAGTATTCTGACCTAGAGAATTCCATGGACTTTATAGTCCATGGGGTCCCAAAGAGTCGGACACGATTGAACGACTTTCACTTTCACAATCACTATGAAGAACAGTGTGGAGATTCCTTAAAAAACTGGAAACAAAACTTCCATATGACCCAGCAATCCCACTGCTAGGCATACACACCAAGGAAATCAGAATTGAAAGAGATAGATGTATCTCAGTGTTCATTGCAGCACAGTTTACAATAGCTAGGACATGGAAGCAACCTAGATGTCCATCTGCAGACAAATGGATAAGGAAGAAGTGATATATATAAACAATGGAATATTGCTCAGCTATAAAGAAGAACACATTTGAGTCAGTTCTAATGAGTTAGATGAAGCTGGAGCCTATTATACTCAGTGAAATAAGTCAGAAAGAGAAACACCAATACAGTTTGTTAATACATATATATGGAATTTAGAAGGATGGTTACGATGACCCTATATGCAAGACTATAAAAGAATTACAGGTGTAAAGACCAGACTTTTGGACTATGTGGAAGTAGGTAAGGGTGGGGATGATTTGGGATAATAGCCTTGAAACAAGTATATTACCTTATGTAAAATAAATGACCAGTGTAAGTTCAGTGCATGAAGCAGGGCACTCAAAGCCGATGCTCTGGGAAAATGCAGAGGGATGAGGTGGGGAGGGAATTAGGAGGTGTTCAGGATGAGGGGACATATGTGTACCCATGACTGATTCATGTTCATATATGGCAAAAGCCACCACAATATTGTAAAGCAATTAGCCTCCAATTAAAATAAATTAATAAAAATAACAAATAAATAAAACAAGCAAAACCATAACTTTGAATTTTTAAAAGTAAAAACTTAACATCTCAAAATTGCAATCTATTTTTCCTCTGATATATTTATTCCAGTCAACATGACTCTATATTTTGTAAAATGTTGTTAAAAATCATCAAGATCATCAGGAATCCATCAATCAAAATAATTTTCAGTTAAAGTACAATGACTTCGTGTTTTGATATATAAATTTTTTTTCCAATCAGAAACAAACTTTCTTTTTAATGAGTTAAGAGTTAAAAGTTAAAGTGTCTTTCAAATCTGCATTTTTTTTTTAATGTCACAAGACTGTACAATCAGTTGTCAAGTTAATAACAAATACATTCAAAGAGAGAGGGAGGGAGAAGAGGTCATAACTAGTTTTTTACAAAATTTAACTTTACAAATGTTACTATTGGACACCACGTAGTGTTAATAACATAAACTATATGAAGACAAATTATTTTATATGTACATAGTGACCAGTGTTTCAATTTACAGGTAGTTACAACTGATTTTCAGAGTCTGAATCAGTAGTAAGACAGCATTAACATAAGGTAATGTTTGAGAAGCAAACAGTGGAGGAAAAATGAGTACTTTTTACTGAAATCTCATTTGAGCATTCACATTCTGTTTGTGATAATGGTGGAATAGTTTGATCAAGCACATTCTTAGTGATGTCTCACTCACACATACACATACACATGCTGAAAACACACTGTAGTTTAAAAGCATGTAAAAGTCCTAGAAAGTGACATAATTCAAGAGAAAGCTGGAAAGTGAATGAGGTAGAACATTTGAAAAAGAAGAAAACTGCCATTGTGATTATGTCAGGCTGTAATTTATCACGCCTTATGATATAGGACAATGGGAACTCAATTAGAAGACATGGTGATGCTATTTTAAAAGGTCAAAAAAGAGACTTTAAGACTACAGAGGGAGAGATTTCTGGAAAGTGGAATCTTAATATAAACTCTGTTTGAAATACTGACTCATCCCCAAAATTCCCAAGGATGTGGTAAATATCAAGAATAATTGTCTTAATTTGGGCTGCTATAACAGAGCACCATGGTTGGCTTAAAAATGACAGAATTTTATTTCTCAGAGTTCTAGAGGCTGTAAGTAAGAGATCATAGTGCCAGCATGGTTCGTTTTTTGGTGAAGGCCCAGTTCCTGATTTGCAGATAGCCATCCTCGCATGGTAGAAGGGGTGAGAGACCTCTGTGGTCTCCTTTGCTGCTGCTGCTAAGTCGCTTCAGTCGTGTCTGACTCTGTGCGACCCCATAGACGGCAGCCCACCAGGCTCCCCCGTCCCTGGGATTCTCCAGGCAAGAACACAGGAGTGGGTTGCCATTTCCTTCTCTGATGCATGAAAGTGAAAAGTGAAAGTGAAGTCGCTCAGTCCTGTCTGACTTTTAGCGACCCAATGGACTGCAGCCTACCAGGCTCCTCCTCCAATGGGATTTTCCAGGCAAGAGTACTGGAGTGGGGTGCCATTGCCTTCTTCACGTGATCTCCTTTATGAAAGTATTAATCTCATTCATGAGGATTTCATGCTTATGACCTAATTATCTCCCAAAGTCCCCACCTACTAATACCATCACGTTAGAAGTTAAGATTTCAACATGAATTTGAGGGAGGACACATTCAGCTCATAACAATAATAATGGAAGATAATGGGTGGAAGGCAAAAAGAATGGAGTAAATACTTCAACCGCTGCCCACTGCAAGAGAAATCTACCAGGAAAGTCAACTATCAGATATAAAAAATATGAACACTGTTCTGGGGAAATTAAAAAATCCAAAATATCTGCAACATATCAATATTTTTTGGTATATAATCAAACTTTGTAACCTATGAAGGAAAACATAAATGTGACCTATAACCAATTAAAAAAAGAAAAAAAAGATAATTGAAATAGATTATAGGATTTTTAGATGATGAGAAATAGATCATGAGATTTTTGGCCATTATCTTTGAATATCATTTCTACCCCTTTCTCTAATCCTTTCTCTTCTGACATTGCTATAGTGCATATATTGGTACACTGAAAGGTATCCCTCAATTCACTTTTTTTTCCTATGATTCAGATTGCATAATCAGACAAGTTTGCTGATTCTTTTGCCAGTTCAAATCTACAGTTGATTTCCTCTAGTGAATCTTGTATTTAAGTTATTGTACTCTGCAACTACAAAATTACAATTTATTTCTATTTCTTCATTTCTATTTTGTATTTATATCATAGATATATTTATATTATCTTCATACTCCCATTATGTCTTTAAACATTGCTTTCTCTTGCTCTTTTGAACATATTTATAATAACAGCTTTTAAGTTTGTCTCCTAATTCCACCATCCATGCCCCTTAAGAGGCAGTTTCTATCATCTACTTCCCATAAATGACCCTGGCTTTATAAGCAAGGTGACTGGTAGGAGCTTTAGCTCTTCAGCTTGCCTCTTTCAAAACAAATTTTGCACTCCTACAGGGTTGGGGCAATAGTGATTGGCGTCTGATTATTTTCTCCATGCTCTCTCTAGGGAAGGGCCTTTGTCCTTCATGGAGGTAGAAAATCTGTACCTCTCAGTTGCTGTTTCCTGAAATAGTACCTCTGCAGCACAGAGCTAGGGAGATAAGAATTACTAGCAGTTTATCCCTTCTGAAGAGAAAATGGCCTTAAACAAGGGGCTGAAGATAGAGGAATTCCTGTATTCTCATAGGAACTTATCAGGGGTACCTATCAATCTTCAATATCAGAAAGAACTGGGACAGTGAGTAGGCAGTGGGTCATGGCTCACATGTCACAGACTCTTACTGTTTTTACTGAGGTTTAATATTTCAGGAAAAACTAATTCTATGTTATATCTGTATGTCCTTAGGATACCATTCCAGAATTCATCTCAGCACAAGCATATGAAATGTAATATTGCTTCATTAAATTATTATTATTAATATAATGTTCATAATTCCAGGCTTTTTTTCTCAAGAGATATATCAAGGATATGCTCATTATTATGATAAATGTAACCTACTTTTATAATAACATTCAGAGTATGTAATTTTAATAATAATAAAGTCACAATTTTTAAAATCATAAAATTGTAGTTTTATGATTCAATGTAAATTTGACTTTTTCCTAATACCTGATTATTTTTCTTCTTTTTAGAAAAAGAAAAGGAAAAAGTAAATGAAAAAAATGAGATGATTATGTATTAAAAGAAAAAGAAACAAAGGGAGTATTAAAAAAAGTAAGTAAATTGGGGTAATTTTCCTCTTGAATAATTACTATTAAAATTTTTTAAATTAAATTAAGCCACACCTAATTGGTGTAACTACCCTAAATAGACAGGCTTCCCAGGTGGCTCAGTGGTGAAAACTCTGTCAGCCAATGCAGAAGATTCAGGTTTGATCCCTGGGTCAGGAATGTTCCCTGAAGAAGGAAATGGCAACCCACTCCAGAATTTTTGCCTGTGAAATCCCACGGACAGAAGAGCTTGGTAGGCTATAGTTGCAAAAGATTCAGGCATGATTTAACGACTAAACAGACACCTTTATTAGTTAATATTATATGATAACAAATACATAGCAAATGTAAATACATAATATAGTAATACAGATATCAGTATTGCTCTTTGTTTACAATCTAGCAATCCATGTTTCATTTTAATGAATTGTTTTAAAGTTATTTGCTTCTGTCAATTAGAAGTCAACTCTTTAAAGTTTCCACTTTTATATCTGTCTACCTTATCAGATACTTGCCATCAGCACTATGGACTTTTTTAATATAGTAAATAAGGTGATCATTTGATAGAAATAAGGGTATCTATATTTTTATCATATGAATAAATTGCAGTGTACTATTTTAAATGATTGCTAGTTCATAGAACAATACTGCTAAATATTAAAGATGAAGCATTTGAGTTTGAAAAATATATCATCAGCATTGTAGTGTATAACTTTTTATTTGAAATTTTGATAATACTTTATATCATATCCATCTAAGTAGCACATATTTTTTAGTGTTGTCAAACGTAGCACAAATATGGGGTGAAAATAGTTTTAAAAGTGAAAGTGAAAATGTTAGTTACTCAGTTGTGTCTGACTCTTTGCAAACCTGTGGACTGTAGCTCACCAGGCTTCTCTATCCATAGGATTCTCCAGGCAAGAATACTAGAGTGGGTTGCCATTTTTTTCACTAGTGGATCTCCTGACCGGGAGATCAAACCCAAGTCTCCTGAATTGCAGACAGTCTTTACAGTCTGAGCCACCAGGGAAGCCCCAAAAATGGCTTTAGGGCTTTGTAAGTGTCTTCTCTAAAGTTTATAAATGGAAGACCTATTTTTCTATTGGTAATTTATTGCTAAGGAATTGGGTCAATTATTCAAAAGTTATTCTTCAACATAATAAATGCTATCATTTTATGTAACACAATTACGTATAAATGACAACTCTGATGAATAAAGTCAAAATACTTTCATGAAAACTAGGTAAAGCTTCTGCTGAATATTAATTTTAAGTATCCCTTTTATACTTTAAGATAGCTGAAGACTTTATAGGTAAATATATTGCAATATGTTTATTAAGACTGTTCAGAGAAAAGACTGTAAGATAGAACATGGTTATAAGCAAAACCAATAAGGTATGCATTTTTAAATTATTTTTAGTTTGGAAAGTACAGAATATTATGCTATTGGAAATTTTAGAATCTCATAACCCATAAACATGCTCTTTTCATGGTGACAGCACAGATACAAGAAGAGAATATCCTAGATAGTCTACAGCTCCCAGGAGATGAGAGATATGTGAGGCAGGACTAACCCTGAAGACCTATAGCATGAAGCAGAGCTTCCTAGAAATCCCAGCCTGAAAAATATACCAACCTCTGCCAATCTGACACTTCATAAAAATGCATAATTTGTTTTCCAAGACACTGACTTTCAGGTAGATTATATGCACTATTATTATAGAATTAGCTAACTAATTCAAGTTCTCTTTCCTAAAACTTAAATCCATTCTTCAAAGCATAATGATCTGTTCTTACACCAATTACTCTATTGGACCCATCTTCCATAACGAACTCAACAGTGTAAGGGAAACAAATACACTTCAGTTCGTATTTATATTTCTGCTCTCCAGGCTTGATATAAGCCAACTTTGCTTCAGTTGGATAAACAAGCCCCAAACTCTCCATCTATCTAGAAAGTCATTTTCAAACAGTTTCCTTACCTAGTAATGGCCTTCTCAATCCCTCTGGTGGAGGATATCTCTATAAGAGCACCATCAGTCCACATAAAAGATAGATGAGAAGTATTGGTGTGTCAACTGATGAGGGACACACACCTGTGGACACAATTTTGTTGCTTTACAGAACAATTCTAAGTTAGATTTTATACATTCCCTCAGAGCTTTTTTTTTTTCCATTTCCCTCAGAGATTTTAAAGTAAAGTTGAATCCTACTTTCCCATAACATAAACCTTTTTTTTCATAATGTTCTTAACTTTCTCAATTCTCATCTCACCAACTATTCTTCCAGAGATTACCTCCTAAAGTAACTATTGTGCACGATTATCTCAGGATCTTCTTTGGGAGAATCTCAAGCTAAGAGAGTTTGTGCTGATAAATGAGGCTACATTTTAAGGATGACAGGTAAAATAAGGTTTGAAGGAATTGATTCATTTTAAAAGTTGACTAAAATACAGTCTGGTGGAGTTAAAGCTCTGACAAAGAAGGAATGGGACCATGAGAATTGAGATAGGCACATTTGAACTTCTAGTTTCCCCTAGGTTAAGCCTAGGCTATTGACTGATAGAAAGGATCTTTTTCATCTGGCTGTAGCAAAGCAGTCTCCCACTGCCTGTAAACCATGAAAAGGCCTCAGAAGATTATTTTATCTTCCTCAAAGCTTTGCCTCCATATTGCTTCCACACCAAAAATTAAGTGGGGGAAGGAACAGCCTAAGCAATTAAAAAATATTCTCTACAGTATGAGAAAATGGATTTTTTATCAAAATGAATAAGAAAAGGTGGGTGGGGAGAGGGAAGGAAGGAAGAAGAAAGGATGGAGGACAGAAAGAAGGAAGAAAGAAAGAAGAAGGAATGACATATAAATGAAAATAAAAGGAAAAATGGCCAAATCAGGCTACCAATTACCAATAGGAACCAGAAGAATATATGTTGATGTAAATTTTAAGAGTGAACTAGGTGGCATGGGAGACTAGATAGTGGAGCTATACTGACATGAGATCATTATCCTATAACTCAGAAACCCGACCTGTTTCTAGAATGACTTCTGCCAAAAGAGATAAAGATGTGTAACTACCAGTCAGAGTTTTGAAGCAGGATTGAAAAGACTTAGAAAGGCATGCATTGCAGGATACATTTATTAAAAAAACAGAGAAGTATCAGATGTATGCATTCCCCAGAAGGGGCCAGAGGACACTGCCTTCATTAAGGTAAGCAAGAAATACAAAGGAATCATCAACATTACTCAGCATCTCATTGGTGGCAACCAAAGCTATACAGGAAAAAGTGCCACTAGCTTGAATTAAAGGAGACTAGTGGCTGTTTGAAAATAAAAATACTTTAAGGTCCTGAATTTCTGTCTATAGAAAATATGCTCACAGAATTTTTCAGCTACCAAGGAGGGTGTATTCTCTAATGTCCACTGTGATAAGGACCCAACTCATCTCACAATAGGTCCAGAGCTTCCATCAACCCATCCTGTTTTCTTTCCCCTGTCTTTCACTACATAATATGGAAATGTACTGGGCAGAATAATCACAGTAGTTCTAGGAGTTAGTGGAATTGTAGTAATAGAAGCCAAATTGAAGATCTAGAAACTGCTTTCCCTTTGGTCAAGAAGGTCAATGAGAGAAATTAAAAACACATCATATTATGCAGAAAAGATTAGTGTTACTCTTAAAAGTTGAAAGTGGAAAATATTCTGCAAGCCCTGGAAAATGGTAAGAAATAAACCCTACAAAATTTCAGGGACTTGCAGTAGAGAGACATTTTTAATATCCAATGGTTTGGAGACATCATCTCCAAAAATAGGATGTTATTGCATGTTGTAATTATTATCATGAGGAGCGAGGCACAGCATGTGATGACAACTGTTTGCAGACAGCATGTATTACAGTTGTACATATTGCTCCAACTGAGTGACTCAGGAGACTGCTGTATTTGAGTGGGGTCCAAAGAATGGGAAAACTCTTCAATGAGTTCAGGCTTTGGTACAAGCTGCACTGTACTCCCCAGCAGTGTCAGAGTGTGAACAGTGCACTGGTCAGTGCAATCAGCAATCTGACCCAGCAGACTTTATAATACTTGTGTTATCTGCAGTACATAGGAATGGCATATGGTGTCTCTGGCAAGCTCTGATCTGAGAGACATTATACAGATTCCTAGGGCTCTGAAACAAGATCACCTGTAGCATATAACATTTGTCCATTCTGAAAAGAATGTCTGAGGGAGTTCCCCTATGGTCCAGTGTTTAGCACTCAGCGCTTTCACTGCCAAGTGCCCAGGTTCAATCCCTGCATGGGGAACTAGGATCCTACAAGCTGAGCACACAGCATGGCCAAAAGCAAACAAATAAACAAAACACCAAAAAGGAATGTCTGAGAGGCTATTGATCCTAACCTTGTTTGTATCAAAAAAGTTTGTAACGAGAGGTCATCTGTGTAATCTGGATAGGCTGACAGGGCATCGCTTTGTGTGAACACAATCATAACCATGTGTAATTTTAGAAACAGCCTCAGTCAGGTATGGAAAGTGCACAACCACACACAAAAGCCACAGTTTACAACAAGAAAGGATGAAACCCACGTAACTGTGGATGTTGTTATGGGTTGAATATTCATATATACATGTTCATATGTTTATTTCTTCCTAGTACTTCAGAATGTTACCTAGTCAAAGCTTTCTATGCTCATCACACAACAGACCAAAAGGTTGGAGATGAGATGTTAAGGCAAGGACTGTGACTTTATTCAAAAAGCCAGTTGATGGAGAAGATGGCAGACTAATGTATCTAAGTAACCATCTTCTTGCAGTGTGAATGCCAGGTTCTTTTATAGAACAGAGAAGGGAGAAGTTGAAGTAAAGTGCAAAGGCCATTATATTGTAAATCTCTCCTGGAATGGCCAACACTGGGAGGGGGTTAACAAATCTTCTTATAGCCATTCACCAGTAGGCAGGGTCAGATTAATCTCTCTATGAGCTGAACAAAATTTTGCTTATTGCAAAGCTCAGATTTAAACTGAAGAGTGTAGGGAAAACCCCCAGACTATTCAGTTCAGTTCAATTCAGTCACTCAGTCATGTCCTACGCTTTGCAGCCTCATGGAATGCAGCATGCCATGCTTCCCTGTTCATCACCAACCCCTGAAGCATGTTCAAACTCATGTCCATCGTGTAGGTGATGCAATCCAATGATTTCATCCTCTATCATCCCCTTCTCCTCCTGCCTTCAATCTTTCCCAGCATCAGGGTCTTTCCAAATGAGTCAGTTCTTCACATCAGGTGACCAAAGTATTGGAGTTTCAAGTTCAGCATCAGTCCGTCCAATGAATATTCAGAACTGATTTCCTTTAGGATGGACTGGTTTGATCTCGTTGTAGTCCAAGGGACTCTCAAGAGACTTCTCCAACACCACAGTTCAAAAGCATCCATTCTTTGGCACTCAGCTTTCTTTATAGTCCAACTCTCACATCCACAATATGACTACTGGAAAAAACCATTCAGGTGTGACCTAAATCAAATCCCTTATGACTATACAGTGGAAGTGACAAATAGATTCAAGGGATTAGATCTGATAGAGTGCCTGAAGAACTATGGACAGAGGTTCATGATTATACAGAAGGAAGTGATCAAGAACAGCCCCAAGAAATAGAAATGGAAAAAAAACAAAACAGTTTTCTGAGGAGGCCTTACAAATAGCTATGAAAAGAAGAGAAGCAAAAGGCAAAGGAGAAAAGGAAAGATACACCTATTTGAATGCAGAGTTCCAAAGAATAACAAGGATAAATAAGAAAGCCTTCCTCAGCAATCAATGCAAAGAAATAGAGGAAAACAACAGAATGGGAAAGACTAGAGATCTCTTCAAGAAAATTAGAGATACCAAGGGAAGATTTCAGAAAAAGATGGGCACAATAAAGGACAGAAATGGTATGGACCTAACAGACAAAGAAGATATTAAAAGGAGGTGGCAAGAATACACAGAAGAACTATACACAAAAGATTTTCATCACCCAGATAACCACGATGGTGTGATCACTCACCTAGAGCCAGGTACCCTGGAACGTGAAATCAAGTGGGCATTACTACAAACAAAACTAGTGGAGGTGATGGAATTCCAGTTGAGTGATTTCAAATCCTAAAAATGATGCTGTGAAAGTGCTGCACTCAATATTCCGGCAAATTTGGAAAACTCAGCAGTGGCCACAGGACTGGAAAAGTCAGTTTTCACTCCAATCCCAAAGAAAACAATGCCAAAGAATGCTCAAACTACTGCACAATTGCACTCATCTCACTAGCTAGTAAAGTAATGCTGAAAATTCTCCAAACCAGACTTCAACAGTACATGAACCATGCACTTCTAGATGCTCAACCTAGATTTAGAAAAGGCAAAAGGAACCAGAGGTCAAATTGCCAACATCCATTGGATCATTGTAAAAGCAAGAGAGTTCCAGAAAGACATCTACTTCCATTTTATTGACTACACCAAAGCCTTTGACTATGTGGATCACAATCAACTGGAAAATTCTTCAAGAGATGGAAATACCAGGCCACCTTTTCTGCCTCTTGAGAAATCTGTATGCAGGTCAAGAAGCAACAGTTAGAACCAGACATGGAATAACAGACTGGTTCCAAAATGGTAAAGGAGTATGTCAAGGCTATAAATTATCTCCCTGTTTCTTTAACTTCTATGCAGAGTACATCATGTGAAATGCTGGCCTGGATGAAGCACAAGCTAGAATCAAGATTGCAGGGAGAAATATCAATAATATCACAGATGATATACACAGATGACACTTGTGACAGAAAGTGAAGAAGAACTAAAGAACCTCTTGATGAAAGTAAAAGAGGAAAGTGAAAAAGTTGGCTTGTGACTCAGCTGGTAAAGAATCTGCCTGCAATGCAGGACACCTGGGTTTGATCCCTGGGGTTGGGAAGATCCCCTAAAGAAAGGAAAAGATACCGACAGCAGTGTTCTGGCCTGGAGAATTCTAAGAGGGGCTGCAAAGAGTTGGAAACAATTAAGTGACCCTCACTTTCACTTTCAATATTCAAAAACTAAGATCATGGCATCTGGTCCCATCACTTCTTGGCAAATAGACAGGGAAACAATGGAAACAGGGACAGACTTTATTTTCTTGGGCCCCAAAATCACTGCAGATGATGACTGCAACCATGAAATTGTAAGAAAAGCTATGACCAACATAGACAGCATATTAAAAAGCAGAGACATTACTTTGCTGACAAAGGTCCATCTAGTCAAAGCTATGCTTTTTTCAGTGCTCATGTATGGATGTGAAAGTTGGACTATAAAGACAGCTGAGCACCGATGAATTGATGGTTTGAACTCTGGTGTTGAAGAAGACTCTTGAGAGTCTGTTGGACTGCAAAGAGATCAAACCAGTCAATCCTAAAGGAAATCAGTCCTGAATATTCATTGGAAGGACTGATGCTGAAACAAACTCCAATACTTTGGCCGCCTGATGCGAAGAACTCATTGGAAGAGACTCTGATGCTGGGAAAGACTGAATGCATGAGGAGAAGGGAACGACAGAAGTTTGCTGGTTGGATGGCATCTTTGATTTGATGGATGTGAGTTTGAGTAAACTCCGGGAGTTGGTGATGAACAGGGAAATCTGGTTTGATGCAGTCCATGGGATTGCAAAGAGTCAGACACAACTGAGTGACTGAACCGAACTAACTGAACTGAACAAAGTCACTTTAGTTTAACAGTCAGGAACAGGAGCAGAGTACCCTGGGGCATGCCATTATATATGATTTTAATGACAAAAATAATGCCAAGCAGAGGTTAAAGTCAAAGAAACATTTCCAATCCAACATAGATTTAGAATTGGCTTTTCCCTGCAACAAGAATGTGTCCCTTTTGAAAATAAATTTTTTGTGTATGTTATTAGTTAAGATGAAACCATATTAGAGTGGGATGGGCACATAATCCAATAGGACTGTTTTCTTTATAAAAAGGGGGAACTTGGACAGAGAGATGCACATTAGCAAAATGTCATGAGAACTAGGATTTAAAAAATATATGAGCTTTCTTCTCTTTTGGGGGACAGATTTCAAGGGGGTGTTCTCCATAATCTCTGATAGAAACTTCTGTAGTATTCAGTGTTGGGTTCTTATAACTATATCCAATTTATTAACACAGTCTTTATTGGCTTCCTTACCTTCCTTTTCATACTTTCTTACACTGTCACCATGTTACATTTGGGCAAGAAATCACCACGGAGCACTCTAGCAAACTTTCTAAGCTTAAGATATATTCCCTTCTATCTTTTGATATTTCCTGGGTTCCTTCACTAAATACAATACTTGTAATCAAATTCTTATATTAGGATCTTCCTTGAGGAACTCAAAGTAAACATACAATGCCAGAAAGCTTACCTGGAAAATGGAATTGTGATCATGATGACATTACCATATTTTTGTTTTGTTAGATCAGCAAAATGTAAAGTCATGATTTTTTCTAGAAGTATCTTTCTGGACAGCTGCAGCATATAGCTGAATTAGCACTAAAATGTGCTCAACTCTTTTTGGAGAAACAACTAGAACTGGTGGACAGTCCTCCTCACTACTGGACACAAGTAGAAAGCAGTGCTTTGATATCTATTTTCATCAACAAATTTACAAAAATGAAAAATATCTATTTAATAATATCTAGTATTGGAAAATGGGTAAAATATCCTCATTAACTTTTAGAAATCAAATAAGTTGAGGCATCACCTTAGCAAAATGTTTTCGTGGGTGGTTGGGAATCCAACCCAAATCCCTCAGTCCATAGCTCTTATATTGGCCATTCATCTCTCTGGAAATTTTGCATACCTGTCATTTTGTTGTTTTTTTGCAACTCTATTTCCATCCTTGTCTGTTCTTTCAGAAGCCTGAAAATGATTTTTCCAATGGAAGGCACTGACTTTGGGAAATGGGAGAAAAAAAGAACTCGTACACCCCTGTCCTTTGGCTTCTGGATGTGGCTCCAACAACATTGAGGCCAAGTGCAACTCCTGCTCAGGCTGTGTGGTTCCAGCACTGAGAGTGGCAAAGGGTGGCTGTCACCCTTGATGCACAGAGTTTGGGTCCTGCAGCAGACTTGGTAGTAAGACTTTATCAAAGGCTCTTGTTTTGGGGAAGCAACATCAGTGAGTATTCTTAAGTTTCCCTACTAGGAGAGCATACTATATAATGTGGGCACTTGTGTTTTTGGAAGGCTGTGAGGGTGTGGTAGGTATGTTCTTAGGCAACCAAGACAGCAGCATAATCTCTTGAAATCTCAAGCACAGAAGAATTATGTGATAGCAACACAGTTTTGCTATTTCAGCCTAGGAATGGTAGGTGTTACTGAAATTATTAATCTTGAAATAATTTCAGTTTTTGAATGTTGTTCTTGTAGTTCTTTTGGTACTCTTGTAACTAATTCTCTGTTTCAAATCTTCCCATTTGAAAGTGAGAAGATAGATTGGTTTGTTTTCTAGAACAAACTTCAATTGCTAGAATTCTTATCCGTGTTTCTACTTCATCCTTCTTTCATAAGTTGGCCCACTTTCTATTCTGCTTTCTCTTCTATTTCTTATTATCTAAATGTTAGTTTTCCTTGAGGATCAATTACTGGCTTACTTTTCAGTGCTATATATGTACACCCTGAGTGTACTAAATACTGAATATTCCCTCATATCCTTATCTCATGTGAAATCTCACTATGAGGTCAAGAGTATCAGTTGAAAATCTCCTCTTGGCATTGCAAATATAAACATTCAAATTGATATTATCATGCTCACCATGTTCTATCAGTATGTTTATTCTGCTATTTCAGTCTGTTTCATAATTATTCAGTTTTTAAGCTATATACTGGATTTCTTTCTTTGTAATTCCTTCTTTCTTGTTCTTTCAGACTAATTTTTCACCTAATTCCATAGCTTCTGTTTTCTGAGTATCTTTTGAAATCCTTCCCTGCTGCTTTGTTATTTCATTCTTGATTTGTAACAACACATCTCAGAATTCAGTGTTTAACTCCTCTAATCACCTTCAGCATTTCTTCCATAGTGGCTTTACAAATGAGAAATTTAATTGCATACCTCTCTTTGTTAAAAGTTCTATTGGGTTACCAAAGTCCTCAGGAAAAGCTCAAAGCTTTTTAGTGAGACAGGAGAGACAATCAAGGACACAGCATGTGTTTACCTTGTTTGTCTTCATCACTAGCCACTGCTTTCTTTGCACTTTTGGGCCCAGTCTCATTGAATCATTTGCATTTCTGTTATTGTGCTATGAACTCACTCTTCCTCAGTGTTCATTTATTTCTTTTTATCTTATATCTGGAATGTCTTTCTCCACTTCATTTCTTTGGCTAACTTTCAGTCATTGCAGGATCATCTCAGGCATCCAAGTGTGTAGGAAGACATTCCTATCAGAAATATAAACTGCTTCTCTAAGTACAATAACTCCTGATGCATATTTCTCACAGTCCTTGTTTTTTCTAAATTTTACTCACTGGCTTACTGCTCTGTCATTATAAAGTGTAAGTTCATGGAGGTTGCACAGTTCCCAGCTCAATATGGAATTTCATACACATTCAATAAAACTTTCTTTCCTAGTGTTATTTCCTCTGCTTGCATCAAGTAGCTACATCTTACCTTTTAAATTATTCTTATTTTATCTTGACTATTGGTTTTCCTTTTAATAAATATATTTCAGAGTGATATATGGCCTTTAAAATCAGGCTTGATAAGTAAGTATTTTTGTGTGTGTCTACCTATCACTGTGTACTGAATAATATGTTTCTTAGTAAACATTTAACATTTATTCTGAAAATATTTTCTGGGAAAATATTAGTGACATTTTATTCTAGTTCAGAAAGAAAAAACAAAAAACTTATGATTGTTGTGACTTATTGCCTGAACTTAGGTACATTTTTAATTCATGTGAAAATAATAATATGATAATTGTTAGCAAATTTCTGAGTTAATGATAATAAGTACTTGAGAAACACAGAATAAAATCTTTGTGTAGTCAGTCCATCTGAGCCAAGTTCAAACCCTGCTATTTGCTAGACATCAGACCTGGGAGACATTTGCTGCTGTTGTTCACTCACTAAGTCATATCTGATATGTTAGGATACTTTACATGAACTCTTTTAATCTGTTTCCAAGTATAATTATTATGACCACCTCAAGGATTTGATGAAGACTAAATAAAATACCTTGTACAGGATGCTGTGATCAAAACCATCCCTGAGAAAAAGAAATGCAAAAAGGCAAAATGGTTGCCTGAGTAGGTCTTACAAATAGCTGAAAGAAGAAAAGAAGTGAAAGGTGAAGGAGAAAAGGAAAGATATACTGATCAGAATGCAGAGTTCCAAAGAATAGCAAGGAGAGATAACAAAGCCTTTCTCAGTGATCAGTGCAAAGAAATAGAAGAAAACAATAGAATGGGAAAGACCAGCGATCTCTTCAAGAAATTAGAGATATTAAGGCAACATTTCATGCAAAGATGGGCATGATAAAGACAGAAACCGTATGGACCTAACAGAAGCAAAAGATATTAAGAGGAGGTAGTAAGAATAAACAGAAGAACTATACAAAAAAAGGCCTTAATGACCCAAATAACCACAATGATGTGATCACTCACATACAGCCAGGCACGCACCTACAGCCAGGCATGCTGGAGTGTGAGGTAAAGTGGGCCTTAGGAGGGATTACTATGAACAAAGTCAGTGGAGGTGATAGAATTCCAGCTGAGCTATTTCAAATCCTAAAAGTTGATGCTGTGAAAGTTCTGCACTCAATATGCAAGCAAATTTGGAAAACTCAGCAGTGGCCACAGGACTGGAAAAGGTCAGTTTTCATTCCAATCCCAAAAAGGGAATGCTCGAACTACCACACAATTGCACTCATTTCACAAGGTAATGCTCAAAATTCTTCAAGCTAGGTTTCAACAATATGTGAAATGAGAACTACCAAATTTTCAAGTTGGATTTAGGAAAGGCAGAGAGGAATCAGAAATCAAATTGCCAACATCCATTATATCATAGAAAAAGGAAAAGCATTCCAGAAAAACATCTAATTCTGCTTCATTGACTATGCCAAAGACCTTTCTGTGTGGATCACAACAAACTGTGGAAAATTCTTCAAGAGATGGGAATAACAGACTACCTTATCTGCCTCCTGAGAAACCTGTATGCAAGTCAAGAAGTAACAGTTAGAACGGGACATGGAACAATGGACTGGTTCCAAACTGGGAAAGGAATACTTCAAGGCTTTATATTGTCACCCTGTTTATTTAACATATAGAGTACATCATGTGAAATGCTAGGCTGGATGAATCTCAAGATGGAATCAAGATTGCAGGGAGAAATATCAATAACCTCAGATACACTGATGAGTCCACCCTAATGGCAGAAAGAAAAGAGGAACTAAACAGCATCTTGATGAAGGTGAAAGAAGAGAGAGAAAAAACTGGCTTAACATTCAAAAAACAAAGATCATGACATCTGGTCTTATCACTTCATGGCAAACTGGTGAGGAAAAAAAAAATGCAAACTGTGACAGACTTTATTTTCCTGGGCTCCAAAATTACTGCATATGGTGACTGCAACCATGAAATTAAAATATGCTTGTTCCTCAGAAGAACAACTATGAAAAACCTAGATAGTGCATTAAAAAGCAGAGATATCACTTTGGCAACAAAGTCTGGATAGTTAAAGCTAAACTATGGTAGTAGTTTTTTTTCCAGTAGTCATGTACAGATATGAGAATTGGACTGTAAAGAAAGCTGAGCATCTAAGAATTGATGCTTTCACACTATGATGCTAGAGATGACTCTTGACAGTCCCGTGGACTGCAAGGAGATCAAACCAGTCATTCCTAAAGGAAATCAGTCCTGAATATTCATTGGAAAGACTGATGCTGAAGCTGAAGCTCCAGTGTTTTGGCCACCTGATGCGAAGAGCCAACTTGTTGGAAAAGACTCTGATTCTGGGAAAGATTGAGGGCAGGAGGATAAGGGGATGGCAGGGGATGAGTTGGTTGGATGGTATCATCAACTCATGGACATGAGTTTGAGCCAACTCTGGGAGATAATGAAGGATAGGGAAGCTGGTGTATTGCAGTCCATGTGAAACCAACATCCGAGTTATTCATGGAACCGAATGTCGGGAGAATTTGTAATTTCCTTGGTTCTGTCTCACCACAGCAAAAATTTGAACCTCCAGATGAATCGGTGTTACAGTTCAGTTTTATTAGGGAAAACAAAGAATAGTATACCCTAGAGGGGTGAACATGGGCTGACCCAAAAGATTAAGAGAAGAGAGGCCCCAGCTCAATTTTGGCTCCTCTTTTTATATGTTTTTTGTCCTCCCTCTGAGCCTGCCCTATGTAAATTGGGCTAGCAGGTCCTCACTCCAGTCCTTGGACCTTCTTTTGTTCTATTTTCACAGGCTTTTCCCAACTTCGTCTTTTAGCGACTGCCGTTCTGGACTCCTTTTTTCCTATTCTAACTACCTAACATGAAGAATGAACTTCAGGAGCAGGCAACACTCATGGTACCAAGTGAATAGGATTTACTAATGAAAAGGAAAGTACAAAGCTCCCACCACAGACACTGAGAGAATTAAGAATCCCGCAAAGACGGGACTTATAGCAGTTTACATTCCTAAGCAATATTAATCTGTACATTTTTGGTTGACTCCTGTCCTTAAAATTCATAATTTCTAACCAATCACTTTAAAGGTCAAAATGTTTAATTTAACATCTTTGTGGCATTTCTTGCTCCTCGGATTAAGTCTCCACCCTTTTACTTGCCCTCTGGCATTTTACAATGGACCAGAAGTATGGGCTTCTGAGATGTATGGGGTAAAGATTAATAATCACTAGTAGTTTTTCCCCTCAGTCACATGGAACAGTAGTCAATTACTGTCCTTCCCTAGATCTGAGTGCTGATTATTTATTAGACCAAGGACACATTGCAGAAATTTGGGACAAAAGGTATACCTTTAGATTATGGAATGAGATGTTTATTGAAAACAAGACCTAGGTTTCAGAGTCCTATCAGATTCTACCTAAGTATGTGGTGAGGTAACAGGGCATTGCTCCAGAAATCTTGTGCTCAGCCTGAAGTTGCCATCTTACACCTAGGTAGGGGCCTTGGTTCTTTAGAAGAGCTCAGATATTGTTGTGTGTATTCCTTGAGGAGGGACCAGGATCTTGCCCCAAGGCTGCACTATTGTTTATTGGCTGGTCCTCCCTTGTTTCTGTTTCCCCTCCCTTTCCTGATTAACAACCGTTTGAATCTGCACTTTGGAAATCTGCAAAGGTCAAGGAGGCTGAATCAAACCTATTTTCTATGGTCAAGAAATGAGGGACACAGAAATGACTTGTATCCAGGAGCCTCACACAGCCCTGCTTGGTTTCAAAAGGAAATTGGCTCATGCAAATAAAAGCACTCAAGGATATAGCAAACCAAGGAGATAGTAATTTCAATAGAATGTGTAACTAGAGAGGAGAGGGAAATAAACTTGGAGAAGTGAAGTTTCCCTGATTCAGGTACAGTCATTGCTAGAATACTTAAATTTCAAAAAATTGATAATTCATTGCCAAACTACTTTTTTGACTAGAGAAACAAAACCATAAGGTTTAAGAAGGGTTATGCTGGCCTTATAAGGAAAGTTTGTATATAAAATTTTAAAAATGAAATAATATAATATGTGAATAATTGGTGCAGACTGTTTCTTTAAGCCAGCAACCACACCATTCACCCTGAATCACAAGTCCCTTAATTCTGGGTTGTGACTTTGTGCTAAAGGGCAGACTGGTTTGTTTCCTCCTTAACTGTGAAATTCTTCACTTTTATTGTTTCTCACTTGCACTTAAAACCCTATAAATGTTGTATTATTGCACTATTATGTAACACAATAGCTGTTATCTCTCACTTCTCTATGCTGATCTATGCAAGGCACCTTCTGTCAAATAAGTCAAGACCTTTTGCCGGATGAGAGTGATTCATCAAAACTGCTGAGCTTTTTCATAATCATCATCCTCACAATGTATTACTAAAGACCATTAGGAGCCTTTAATTTTTCAGGTTTGATGCAACATAAAAACTTTATGTTTCACTGCTTCTCTTTGTAGAGAAATCAATGGCTTTAAAGCTAAACTACTCATGACAAACATGTTAGATTCATTAGCATCTGCCCTGGTTGTCTTTGTGGAGGTTATATTGCAAACCTGATTTGCATTTTTATCTTCAAGGAGCACAAGGTTTGAATTGCCTAAATGTTTACTTAATTATTGCTCCCATTTTCTTCCACACCCATTCACCTCAAGCCCTCCACAAGCAGAAAGCAAGACTAATTAGTATCTAATTGATATTTTTTTCAATAGTGCAATAGAATCTCTCTCAATACAAAGAAAGTCATTTCTTTATACACTGCAGAGAACACTTAGTCAGTCATAATAGCAAATATGAGAGTATTTGTTAGTTTTTCAATATGATGTATTTTAAATAAGAAGCACCTGGTTGCCTTTGTTAGGTTTTATTTCTTAAATAGGAACAGCTTATAACTACTCATTTCTTTTTCACACATTTACTGGGAGATTATTGTATAATCATCATAGGCACAAAATGAATAAATTTCTCTCAAGAAAACCAAGGTCTATGAGAGAAGCAGACTCAGAAAAAATAACTTAATTATATGATAGATTTATACAGAGTATCATAGATTCACAGAAAAGGACAGATCTGTTCAGTTCAAACAGGTCAAGGATGGATTCCTGGAGGAGATGACACATAAACCAGAGAGAATGCAGCAAATTAGACACCAACTTGAAGGGAGGATGGAGCAAAAGGCATTCCACACAGAGAAGTAATCACCAACATAAGTGACACTGTGAGAAACGTGTTCCAAAATTTTTATTGCTGAATATATTTTATTCATGAAATGTATTCAAATATCATAGTAATTTTTCAATATACCTTTAATAAAAGGTATATTAAGGAAGTTCCCTGGCAGTTCAGTGGTTAAGTCTTCATGCTTCTACTGCAGGAGGCATAGGTTTGGGTTTAGTCTCTGGTTGGGAAAAAAAAAAAAAATCCTTCATACTGTGTGGTATGGCCACTAAGTGACAAATAATTTCACTTTTTTCATGTGTGTGTGTGTATGCATGCTTAGTCACTTCAGTTGTGTCTGACTCTTTGCAAATCCATGGACTGTAGCCCGCCATGCTCTTCTGTGTGTATGCATACGTGTATGTGTGTGTGTATATATATATATACACACACATATAAGTAAATGTTTCTTATAATTTCATATAAAATACACTTATATGTCAAGTAAAATTAAAAGTACTGTGTTTTTCTTTTTAAAAATTATACTGTATGAACTTCATTCTGTTGTGAATAATTCTGTCCACTCCCTGAAGGTCAGATGACATAACTTGCTCACTAACAGGTCCCGCATGTTTGTTGACTCAGTGGACTTTGACAAAACTGAGTATACAGTGAAAACCTACACTGATTCTTCAGATGGTGATATTGGAGAGTAGAGAAAAGCATACTTAATAATTCATGGGCATTACAGATCTGGACAAAGAGGAAAAATGAACAGAAATGATTCGATTTGAGATATTTGACAACTGAGGCTTCCCAGATGTTGCTAGTGGTAAGGAACCCACCTGCCAACTCAGGAGACATAAGAGATGCAAGTTCGATCCCTGGGTTGGGAAGATTCTTGGAGGAGGAAATGTCAATCCACACCAGTATTCTTGCCTGGAGAATTCCACGGACAGAGGAGCATGGTGGGCTAAAGTTCAAGAGGTCACGAAGAGTTAAACATGACTGAAGTGACTTAGCACATACCAGCACAACCCCAAGTAGTATCTTGAGGTACATATTTATCCAAATAAGACTTAATGGTTTTGTCTCTTCAGTGATATATCACTTTTTAAATTTTAATAGTAAATATAAGACAACTAAAACTTAACAATTCCTTGGAAAGGCCCTGAGAAATATTGGAACTCACCAGCTAAATACTATCAAGAAAACAGTTCATAGTTAGGCCTATTTGGATTATGGTAATGAAAGAATATGAGAACCAGTGCTGTTTTGATAAGAGGAAGTTACTAGGGGTTTTTTAAAATAGGAATTGGGATTGAGCTGGGTGATTCTAAGTGGAGGTTAAGGAAACCAAAGATACTTCTGGTAGGAAGGAGGGACAATTAGGTTATTGAATAGCTTGTTAGATTCTAATCTACAAGAGGAATCTTGGCTAGTGCTGTCAGTTTAAAAAGAAATAGAAAATGAAGACTGCAAATTTTTTTTTTTCTCTCTCTCTCTTTAATTTGTAGTATCTGTCTGGGGCTTCTCAGGTGGGCCTGTGGTAAAGAGTCCACCTGCCAAGTGCAGGAGACACAGGTCCAGTCCCTGGGTTGGGAACATGCCCTGGAGCAGGAAATTGCAACCCATTACAGTAGTCTTGCCTGGAGAATTCTGTGAATAGAGGAGCGTGGAGGACTACAGTCCACAGCGTCACAAAGAATCAGAAATTGCAACAAGACAACAACAACACTATCTGTATTATTTTAGAAATTGTCACAAAGTAGTCAGAGAGAAGCTTTGATGTTTGAGTATATTCTATGAGTGTTGTTTGTAATGTCCTAGCTGCCTGCTGCTGGTGGCCAGGGCTGAGTCTGCTAATATTTTGTTCTATATTTAATAATATTTCTAATTGCATACATTTTCAAAATTGTACTGATGAGAAGTTAGACTAGAATATGTACCTCATGTGTTTGTGACTGCAGGATGTATTGTTTAATCATGTTTTGTGACAACGCCTACACAGTAGTATTTAAGTCTTGGGACAGAATGTATTGGCCAATTACAACACAGGTAATTCCCCATTTCTAAGTAATTATGAGCCCTAGTAATACCCTCAGAAAGTAGAGGCAGAGATTAACAGACACGGACCAGAAAAGCATATCTCAAAGAACAGCCAGGTCTCCTCTATAGAGTCAGCTAGTCATTTTCATTAGACTGTTCAGTGATCATTCTGATCATTGTGTTTTGTTTACAGGTGCAACAGAAAGTGTTTGCTGTACCACAAGTTCCCATGGACTAGCCAAGGGAAAATCAGGGCCCAAGTGATTATCTAAGGCAACCCTGACTCTTAAACTACTTGCTTGAGACTCCAGACTGGGCTTATGGGCATATATGATTAAAACAGGTCAGAAACAAAACTCATAACTCTGTTTTAGTAACATTATTTTACAACTGGATTCAGCTCACACAGCATCCATGAGGAGGGAGTCGAATATTATTCTTCCAGAGAGCTAATTTATAGCACATTTTTCCTATTTTGGAGTTCTCTGGATATCCTAAATTGTATTGATTGAGTATGACGTTGACAATGGATATTTTGAGTAAAAGCAACTATGCAAAGCTCTTTAGTGATAGTCCCAGTGAAAAGTGTATCCTTGACACTGGAAACGAAGTTGGTATTCCCTAGGTGAGAAGCTTAAGTGTTTTGTATTGATTTTTTTTAAAGAAACTACTGTTAAAACAGTGCTCTCTGGTAAGGAAAAACCTCAATCCATCCTGAAAATAAGCTAAAAATGACCAGACCATATTTATAGTCCATTCCTAAGGGGAAAGACTAGAGATCTCTTCAGGAAAATTGGAGGTATCAAGGGAAATTTTTGTACAAAGATGGGCACAATAAAGGACATAAATGGTAGAGATCTAGTAGACACTGAAGAGATCAAGAAGAGATGGAAAGAATACACAGAAGAACTGTATAAAAAGACCCAAATGAACAGAATGATGACGATGGTGTGGTCAGCCACTCAGAGCCAGATATTCTGTAGAAGAAAGTCAAGGGGGCCGTAGGAAGCACTGCTATTAATAAAACTAGTGGATGCAATGGAATTCCAGTAGAACTATTCAAAATCCTAAAGGATGATGCCATCAAGGTATTGTATTCAATATGTCAGAAAATCTGGAAGATCCAGAAGTGGCCACAGGGCTGGAAAAAGTCAATCCTCATCCCAAGAAGGGTAGTACTAAGGAAAGTGCTAACCATCAGATAATTGCACTTATTTCCCATGCTAGTAAGGTCATGCTTAGCACGACCTTAGCATGACATGCTTAAAATATTGAATGCTAGGCTTCAGCATTATGCAAACCAAGAATTTCCAGATGTCCAAGCTAGATTTAGAAAAGGAAGATGAACCAGAGATCAAATTGGCAACATTTGCTGGATCACAGGGAAAGCTAGAGAATTCCAAAAAAATATCTACCTCTGTTTCATCAATTATGCCAAAGGCTTTGACTATGTGGATCATAATAAATTGTGGAAAGCTCTTAAAGACATGGGAATACCACCATCTTACCTGTCTCCTGAGAAACATGTATATGTGCCAAGAAGCAAAAGTTAGAATCCTGTATGGAACAACTAATTGGTTCAACATTGAAAAAGGAGTGAGACAGGGCTGTTTGCTCTCACCCTGTTTGTTGGATCTATGTGCTGAGCACATCATGAGAAAAGCCAGGCTGGATGTGTTACAAGCTGGAATCAAGATAGGCAGGAGAAACATCAACAACCTCAGATATGCAGATGATACCACTCTAAGGACAGAAAGCAAAGAGGAACTAAAGAGCCTCTTGATGACGGCAAAGGAAGAGAGTGAAAGAGCTGGCTTAAAACTAAATATTAAAAAAAAAAAAAACCTAAGATTATGGCATCCAGGCCCATTACTTTATGGCAAATAGAAGGGGAAAAGGTAGAAGTGGGGACATTTCCTCTTCTTGGGCTCTAAAATCACTGCAGATGTTGACTGCAACCATGAAATCAGAAGACAATTTCATCTTGGCAGGAAAGCTATGACAAACCTAGACAGTGTGTTGACAAGCAAAGACATCAGTCTGCCAACAAAGGTTTGTATAGTCAAGGCTATGATCTTTCAAAGTGGTCACATATGGTTGTGAAATATGAACCATAAAGAAGGCAGAGTGCCAAATAATTGATGTTTTCAAACTGTGGTGCAGGAGAAGACTCCTGAGAGTCTCTTGGACAGCAAGGAGATGAAACCAGTCAATTTTAAGGGAAATCAACCCTGAATACTCATTGGAAGGACTGATGCTGAGGTTGAAACTGTAGTCTTTTGATTATCTGATGCAAACATCTGACTCATTGGAAAAGTCCCTGATGCTGGGAAAGATTGAGGGCAGAATGACAAGAGGGCATCAGAGGTTGAGATGGCTGGATGGCATCATTGATGCAATGGACATGAACTAGGGCAAACTTCAGGAGATGGTGAGGGACAGAGAGGCCTGGCTTTCTGTAGCCCATGGGGTCACAAAGTTGGACATGACTGGGTAATTGAACAACAACAACAAGGGCAATTGATTGGTTTGATTAATACTATATTTGGAATGGTCATCAGCTAGGACATTCTGGAATTTTAAACTGGTGTTTTGATTGACAACACATTTTAATTATGTCTACCTATGTAACAGCAAGCCACCTGAAACATATTTTAATTGATTTGTCACATTTTCATGAGAGATTGTCTAGAGGTCAGGATGCCTCTTTCATCAAAGCTTTCAAAATGATCAAAGCCTACCCCCAAAGCATACCTATCTTATATGCAAATATATATATTTTTGTATTTTGTTAGCTGGAAAGCTTGCATAAGGATGAGCAACTTGAGTTGATTTAACTTCTAAGAGATGTTTGTACTTTAAGAATGAATTTATGTCTGTGATACTGTAGTCAGCTTTACACTCATTTGGTAGGAATCATTGACACAAAACATTAAATCAGAGCTATTCAAAGAAGTTCTTATAAGGTCTACACTGGGGATAAATATTTCCCTAATGGAGTCAGTGGGTTCAGGGTGTTACAGTGATGGATGGTGATATGAAAGGCAAGTGACAATGAGGGCATTAGCAAATCTCCAGAGACTTTAATTTATCCTGTGAAGTGTATTGTGGATGTCAATGATTGACGAGGATATTACTCAATTATTTTGTCTTTTTAAAAATGGATTTTTTGACAGTTATTATGTTAGTCCATGCATAAAACTTGAGTATGCTTATTTTAACCTGAAAAGTATGCAGTCTTTAAAACATACTCATATTAATATGTTTTAATTATACATAATTAACCTAGAATGACTTCACTTCTCTTTTAGCATATTCATTTTTTTACTCTAGATTTGTTAACAAAGGAGATCTCACAATAAATGAGAAATAATTAACATTTAAAAAATGTCAAATAAACTATCTCTATTATTCTTTAAGGTGAAGAAGAAAATCTTTGACTTTCCTGTGGCCATAAAATTTTAACAAATTTATTTATCCTAACATCTAAACAGTTTTATTAGTCTGAATTTGAAGCCTGAATCTGTAAAGGGCAAAATAAAAGAGAATTTTCAGAAAGGATAAGATATGAAAAGAAATAATAGATATTTATATGCAAGAAATAGTTACAGATCATGTTTTAGTCTCAGAAATTAACATCAATGATTACTAGAAATGTTTACTATTTCTTTTCTAAAAATAAGAAATTTGAGAAAAAAGATTTCATTAAATTATGGCCAGACATGACAAAGAAAGCACAATTATGATTCCATTATTTTATGAAATATTGCCTTTTGTTATGTATGATATTTTAATCCAATTAAAAAATCTTGACATATCTCTTATACAGGTGAATATAAACACTATGTTGTATTTGTGATATAAATTATTGTCATGAAAATAATGCAATATAAAATACTATAGTGTAAACTACTGAAAGTATGCAAATAGTAACTTTACAGATCATAGCTTAGCTTTAAAATAAAACCACCATTGTCAACATATGAAATAAAACATAATAAATATATAGTATTAAATATGACATCTTGATGAACTACAAAATTCTCTTGAAAGCTATATAAACCATACTTGCTATTATGAACATATTTTTATATTTTTTAGTGATTGCTCACCATACAGCCTCAATCATCTATATTAGTTAACACCTTTCAATAAAGTAACAAAAATTGATTTCCTCCAGACACAGAGAAAGCAAGAAGATAGTAAACTAAGAACTGTCTAGTTTTTCCCTGAAAACATTTGTCATATAACTTTTACAGACTCCAAGGTGGCACAGCAAATATATATAAAACATTATCCAAAGTATTTAGCACATTCTCTTAATTTTTAGCTTTTCCATAATTCTATAAATATGAGAGAGTAATGGAAAATACACCTAGTGACCAATGTCATTAGAAATTGTTCAGGTAGATTAGAGATTGAAGACATCTTAGCTATTCTAAGCGATTTAAATGAAGCATAAAAGGGAAAAAGTGTGAAAGAGTAAACAATGAAAAGAAAGCCTGGCAGTTCTTGATGCAGTGCTGATAAGTCCAAGAAAGAGGGAGATGTGCTAGATATTTAGGTGAGAAGTCACCATACAATTAGTGTAAAACCCACACCTTTAAATTTGGTCTTTGCTATTTTTTTAAGTCTCAAAATTACATTTTATACCTTTGTTGAAAGAAAAAATGTTACTTAATACTTGGAGGAAGAAAAAGCTGAGTTTATTGCTGGCTAATTAAGAAGGAGCTCTACTCTATGGTGCTACATTACTAACAGAGCACAGTGCTGATAAGGCTTGGAATGGCATGTCAACTAAAAAGATATACAATTTGAGATTTGCAAGTGAAGTTTTATTTGGGGCAAATGAGGACTGCAGCTGGGGAGACAGCACCTCAGAGAGTTCTGAAAGGTGCTCCAAAGAGGTCTTGGGGGAAGGTCAATATACAGGATTCTGGTGAAGGGGGAGTTCAGTGCCTCAAGTGTTCACCTTAGAAGAAGATAAGAAGGCGATGATGTCATCCTGAAAGGACTTAAAGCTTCTTTAGACATGAAGGAGCTTCCCTGGTGGCTCAGATGGTAAAGCGTCTGACTACAATGTGGGAGACCCGGGTTCAATCCCTGGGTCGGGAAAATCTCCTGGAGAACAGTGGAGAAGGAAATGGTAACCCACTCCAATATTGTTGCCTGGAAAATCCCATGGATAGAGGAACCTGGTAGGCTACATTCCATGGGGTCACAAAGAGTCGGACATGACTGAGCTACTTCATTTTACTTAGACATGAAGAGATGCAAACATTAGATCAGTTCTGATGCTCAGTCGTGTCCGACTCTTTGTGACTCCATGAATCACAGCAAGCCAGACCTCCCTGTCCATCACCAACTCACAGAGTTTACTCAAACTCATGCCCATCGAGTCAGTGATGCCATCAAGCCATCTCATCCTCTGTTGTCCCCTTCTCCTCCTGCCCCCAACCCCTCCCAGCATCAAGGTATTTTCCAGTGAGTCAACACTTCACATGAGGTGGCCGAAGTATTGGAGTTTCAGCTTCAACATCAGTTCTTCCAATGAACACCCAGGACTGATCTCCTTTAGGATGGACTGGTTGGATCTCCCTGAAGCTCAAGGGACTCTCGAGTCTTCTCCAACAACACAGTTCAAAAGCATCAATTCTTTGGCTCTCAGCTTTCTTCACAGTCCTACTCTCACATCCATACATGACCACTGGAAAAACCATAGCCTTGATTAGACGGACCTTGGCAAAGTAATGTCTCTGCTCTTTAATATGCTGTCTAGGCTGGTCATAACATTCCTTCCAAAGAGCAAGCATCTTTTAATTTCATGGCTGCAATCACTATCTGCAGTGATTTTTGGAGCCCCCAAAAACACAGTGTGACACTGCTTCCACTGTTGATCTTGATTCCAGCTTGTGCTTCTTCCAGCCCAGGGTTTCTCATGATATACTCTGCATATAAGTTAAATAAGCAGGGTGACAATATACAGTCTTGACATACTCCTTTTCCTATTTGGAACCAGTCTGTTGTTCCATGTCCAGTTCTGTTGCTTCCTGACCTGTATATAGGTTTCTCAAGAGGCAGGTCAGGTGGTCTGGTATTCCCATCACTTTCAGAATTTTCCACAGTTTATTGTGATCCACACAGTCAAAGGCTTTCGCATAGTCAATAAAGCAGAAATAGATGTTTTTCTGGAACTCTCTTGCTTTTTTGATGATCCAGTGGATTTTGGCAATTTGATCTCTGGTTCCTCTGCCTTTTCTAAAACCAGCTTGAACATCTGAAGTTCGCGGTTCATGTATTGCTGAAGCCTGGCTTGGAGAACTTTGAGCATTACTTTACTAGCATGTGAGATGAGTGCAATTGTGCAGTAGTTTGAGCATCCTTTGACATTGCCTTTCTTTGCAATTGGAATGAAAACTGACCTTTTCCAGTCCTGTAGCCACTGCTGAGTTTTCCAGATTTGCTGGCATATTGAGTGCAGCACTTTCACAGCATCATCTTTCAGGATTTGAAATAGCTCAACAGGAATTCCATCACCTCCACTAACTTTGTTCGTAGTGATGCTTTCTAAGGCCTGCTTGACTTCACATTCCAGGATGCCTGGCTCTAGGTGAGTGATCACATCATCATGATTATCTGGGTCATGAAGATCTTTTTTTGTACAGTTCTTTTGTGTATTCTTGCCACCTCTTCTTAATATCTTCTGCTTCTGTTAGGTTCATTCCATTTCTATGAAATACCTGAAAATATCTAACTGTCTAAAGACCTATCCCACCAGATTCCCTGTAGCACAGAGTGCCTCACTCCACCCTGAGCTCCCTCAGGGGATGTTGAAGGTCAGCAGCTACAGCATTACAGTGCTCAATATTGGCAGAGGCAGGTGGCGAGGGTACTTGTTGTTGTTGCTCAGTCAGTGGCACAGCTCTTGGCAAGTGCCAATCTGTAGCTGACACATGGAATTATGGATTGGTGCTCTTTCAGAAGTAGATATGTTTAGAGATGTTGAGCTTTAGTAGGGAAGAGTGTTTACTGGAGTTTGGTGGTGCTAGTGGTAAAGAACCTGCCTGCCAGTGCAGGTAGATGTAAGAGATCTGGGTTCAATCCCTGGGTCAGGATGATCCCCTGGGAGGAGAGCATGGCAACCCTCTCCAGTATTCTTGCCTGGAGAATCCCATGTGAACAGAGGAGCCTAGCAGGTTGTAGTCCATAGGGTTGCACAGATTTGGACACTACTGAAGCAACTTAGCATACATGCATTACTGGAGTTTGGATACTGCTGATTTACTTTCAGTCACATTGTTACTGGAGTGAGGCTACTGCTCACTGGATGAAGTCCCAAAGGACAGGGCTATCACTATGTCACTGGCTTTCAGAATCTGGTTACTAATGAAGGCTGATTTGATTGATAGTATTGACTGAATTGTGTCTGCCCACTCCATCAGCAAATGCTGAAGCCTTAATTCTTAAAGTGATTGTACTTAAAGATAGGGCTTTTAAGGAGGTAATCAACATTAAATGATATCATGAGAATTGGGACCTAATTCAATAAGACTGTTGTCATTATAAGAAGAGAAAGAGACACCAGAAACATGTATGCACAAAGAAAAGGCAGTTTGAGGACACAGTGAGAAGGTAACCATCTGCAAGCCGAGGAGAGAGGTCTTCACCATAAAGTAATGTTGCTGGAATGCTAATCTTGGATTTCCATCCTGCAGAGCAGTGAGAAAATTGATTCCTGTTATTTAAGCCACCCAGTCTGAAGTATTAATATCATTCCATTACAGCAGCTCTAGCTGACTAATATAACCCGATAGGGCTTTAAACCAGTTTATATACTTATTAATTACCATGTGCTAGAGATTGGGGTCAGGAGGAGAAGGGGACGACAGAGGATGAGATGGTTGGATGACATCACCGACTCGATGGACATGAGTCTGAGTAATCTCTGGGAGTTGGTGATGGACAGGGAGGCCTGGCATGCTGCGATTCATGGGGTCGCAAAGAGTCGGACACGACTGAGCGAGTGAACTGAGTGACTGACTGAATAGCACTCAGCATTTTCAAAAGAATTGGATTGGCACTGATAAGGTCATAGTGGAGCTTTCCCAGGGAAATCACTCCAAGTTCCCCACCTCTTGTTTGTATAAAGCTTTAGCCTCCAAGGCTTTCCCTGGGTTCCAAAGAGCAAATGTAACCATGAAGGGAGAAAATGCAGAAACAAAGGAAAACAGTTAAGCCAGACAAAATAATAATAGTTAAGCTATAAAATGAAATCAAAGACCTTTAACTCCTTCTTAAAGGTTATAATATCCTAAGCCATATTCTTGAGTTGTTTTGCAGTTACTAAATTCTCACTAGGTGGAAGAAGTTAACCTCATGCTGATATAAACCCTAGCACATAAACCCTAGACTAGTTGGAACCTGAAGATTGATGACTGAAGTTCTAGAAAAAATACCCTGTTACCTCTGTTCAGTTCAGTCGCTCAGTTTTATCTGACTCTCTGTGAACCCATGGACTGCAGCACACCAGGCTTCCCTATCCATCACCAATTCACAGAGTTTATTCAACCTCATGTCCACTGAGTCAGTGATGCCATCCAACCATCTCATCCTCTGTCATCCCCTTCTCCTTCCACCTTCAGTCTTTCCCAGCATCAGGGTCTTTTCAAATGAGTCAGTCCTTCACATAAGGTGGCCAAAGTATTGGAGTTTCACCTTCAGCATCGGTCCTTCCAGTGAATATTCAGGATTGATTTCCTTTAGGATGGACTGGTTGGATCTTCTTGCAGTTCTAGGGACTCTCAAGAGTCTTCTCCAACCCCACAGTTCAAAAGCATCAATTCTTCTGTGCTTAGCTTTCTTTATATTCCAATCTCACATCCATGCATGACTACTGAAAAAACCATAGCTTTGACTAGATGGACATTTGTGAGAAAAGTAATGTCTCTGCTTTTTAATATGCTGTCTAGATTGGTCATAACTTTTCTTCCAAGGAGCAAGTGTATTTTAATTCCATGGCTGCAGTCACCATCTGCAGAGATTTTGGACCCCCAAGAAATGAAGTCTGTCACTGTTTCCATTATTTCCATTGTTACCTCACCATCAACCAATCAAAGAACTATGCATGAGTTGATCACATGTCCTATGACACTCCCTCACACTCTCTTTAAAAACCTTCCCCTGAAAGATAAGCCTTTTGAGCATGAGCTGCTCATTCTTCCTACTTGGCCCCACATTGTATGCCTTGTAGTAAACACTGTACTTTCCTTCACAGCAACTCAATGTCAGTAGATAGGCTTTACTTTGAAAGTGAGCAGAATCATGTTTGATTTGGCAATAGGATTTATTTTCCTGAGATTGCCACAAAAGCACTGAAAAGTTTGCTTCCATTTCCAACATCCTATCTTTGTGAAGCAGAGTTTTCTGCAGCAATGGCAACCAAAATGAGATTATGGAGAATACTGGACATAAACAACGCACTTCCGGTGTCACTGTCCTGTCCCCCATCACCCCCAGATGGGACTGTCTAGTTGCAGGAAAACAAGTTCAGAGTCCCCACTGATCCTTAATTGTGGGGAGCTGTATAATTATTTCATTATATATCACAATGTATCAATAACAGAAATAAAGTACACAATAAATGTAATGCACTTGAATCATCGTAAAACCACCTCCACTCCCAAGTCCATAGAAAAATTACCTACCATGAAACCAGTCCGTGGTGACAAAAAGGCTGAAGACTGGTGTTCTAAATCTATCCTATATAGACAAGCTCCCTTTCTTTTAGATTGTAATGTCATTGTGAAACGTGGTCAGCAGCAATGTATTCTTCCTCTTAGTAAGCCAAAACGAAAACCCCTGAGCCTTTTTCATATCCTACAGCTAATTGCCTAAAGTTTGAATCAGTTTTTGGTATACAAAAGGCATTTAGTCGGAGAGGGCAATGGCACCCCACTCCAGTACTCTTGCCTGGAAAATCCCGTGGATGGAGGAGCCTGGTAGGCTGCCGTCCATGGGGTCGCAAAGAGTCGGACACGACTGAGCGACTTCACTTTCACTTTCACTTTTCACTTTCATGCATTGGAGAAGGAAATGGCAACCCACTCCAGTGTTCTTGCCTGGAGAGTCCTAGGGACATCGGAGCCTGGTGGGCTGCCGTGTATGGGGTCGCACAGAGTCGGACACGACTGAAGCGACTTAGCAACTTAGCAAAGGCGTTTAATATAATAATTCAAATGTTAACTAACATTGAGTAAAAGCATGATTAAAAGGATAAAGAAAACAAAACATGCAAAGGAGAATGAGAAAATTGGTAGTTCCAGGTTTCTAGAATTTCCTTCTAATGGCCTCAGGCACATGCAATTTACTTTGGGCTACTTGCTTTGAAGAACTTACATCTGCCTTCAACTTCTCACATTAAACAAAAGTGATAAGATTATCTCACTCAAAATCACACTAAGCAAACTTAAAAAAGATTAATATAAAACTAATATAAAACCAACATGTCAGTTTAGGGAATTAAAATGACAGGAATCTCAATGCTGAATTTTGCCCATCATTGGTTCAAAGCACTCTGTATGTCAGGAGGTTAAACTGTAAATTAGGTTATTAGTCAGTAGGTCCAGAATGAGATTTTTCAAGGGATTTTTCCCTTGAAAATATTGAAGGGGAATAAATAATACTATTCTACATTAATCATATTTTTCTCTAGACAGGCAAATTTTATTCTTAAAATCAGAACATTGTGTGGTGCTAAAACCATACTCATAAATTCTAAAATATTGACCCCCTCCTTTTTTAGCCTCAATGAACTCTACTCCTCTTCTGTTAGAAAATAAAGTCATGTTTGTAATTATATTATGATAAATTACACATTAAGTTAAAAATTCAATAATATCAAGCACCTATCATGTGATGAAAGGTAAAGTTAAAACATAATTTCATCTTTTATTATTTAATTAATTAATTTATTTATTTGGCTCTGCTGGTCTTGGTTGCAGCCCACAAAGTTTTTTAGTTGCAGCATGAGAACTCTTAGTTGTGGCATGCAAACTCTTAGTTGCAGCATGTGGGATCTAGTACCCTGACCAGAAATTGGAACCCAGACTCCCTACATTGGGAGCACAGAGTATTAGCCACAGGACTACCAAAGAAGTCCCCAAAGGACATAATTTCTGCTTTAATTAGTTTGTAGGAAAGTGGGAAATAGGATATTTCATCTGCTATGTAGAAAGAGGGAAGAGGCAAAAAAGAACATTTATTTAAGCTGGAGGAACTCTGTAGGTCCCAACTGTAGGATCTGTCAAATTACTAAAAACATCTACTCATTTATTTATTTTGAATTCATTTGATTGCCTATGACATCCCACAGATTCCTAGTATAATTTCTGAAAACCAAGCTAAACCCTATTTATTTACAAGATTGAAATATCTCATACCAGAAATACTATGTTAAGCAGCAAGGTATAAAAAATCTTCATGACCCAGATAACCACAATGGTGTGATCACACACCTAGAGCCAGATATCCTGGAATTCAAAGTCAAGTGGGCCTTAGGAAGCATCACTATGAACAAAGCTAATGGAGGTGATGGAATTCCAGTTGAGCTATTTCAAACCCAGAAAGATGATGCTGTGAAAGTGCTCCACTCAATATGCCAGCAAGTTTGGAAAACTTAGCAGTGGCCATAGGACTGAAAAATGTCAGTTTTCATTTGAATCCCAAAGAAAGGCAATGCCAAGAATGTTGAATCTATTACACAATTGCACTCATCTCACAAGCTGGCAAAGTGATGCTCAAAATTCTCCAAGCCAGGCTTCAACAATATGTGAACCATGCACTTCCAGATGTTCAAGCTGGATTTAGAAAAGGCAGAAGAACCAGAGATCAAATTGCCAACATCCATTGGATCACTGAAAAAGCAAGAGTGTTCCAGAAAGACATCTATTTCTGCTTTATTGACTATGCCAAAGCCTTTTTCTGTATGGATCACAACAAACTGGAAAATTCTAAAAGAGATGGGAATGGAGGACCACCTTACCTGCCTCCTGAGAAATCTGTATGCAGGTCAAGAAGCACTTCATGGCAAATAGATGGGGAAACAATGGAAACAATGACAGACTTTATTATCTTGGGCTCCAAAATCATTGCAGATGGTGACTACAGCCACGAAATTAAAAGATGCTTCTTCCTTGGAAAGAAAGCTGTGACCAACACAGCATATTAAAAAGCAGAGATATTACTTTTCCAAAAAAGGTCTGTTAGTCAAAGCTATGGTTTTTCCAGTAGTCATGTATTTATGTGATAGCTGGACTATAAAGAGAGCTGAGCGCTGATAATGTTTTTGAACTGTGGTATTGGGGAAGACTCTTGAGCTTCCCTTAGATAGCAAGGAGATCCAACCAGTCCATCCTAAAGGAAATCAGTGGTGAATGTTCTTTGGAGGGACTGATGCCAAAACTCCAATACTTTGGCAACCTGATGAGAAGAACTGTCTCATTTGACATTTTATTTGTTCCCTGATGCTGGGAAAGATTGAAGGCAGGAGGGAAAGGGGACGACAGAGATGAGATGGTGGGATGGCTTCACTGACTTGATAGACATGAGCTTGTGCAAGCTCTGGGAATTGGTGATGGACAGGGAAGCCTGTTGTGCTGCAGTCCATGGGTTTACTTGCGGTTGCAGAGTCAGACCCGACTGAGTGACCGAACTAACTGAACTGAACTGATGAGTATGAAAAATAAGCTTTGCTTCTGGGTTCATGAAATATCAGATAGTATGGATCAGTCAACTAATGGATAAATAAAAATTCCTAACCATGACCTTTCTGCAAATAAGGAAATGGAGAAATAATACACAATTTTGAAAGATACAAATGCAATGATGAATACAAATGATGAATACAGGGATGATAAACTTTGGGTGACTTGAAAATTTAAGAAATGTATGTTGAATTATGAATGTTGTACCATTTAAAATTAGATATGAAGAATGATTTTGCCAGTCCTATCATTATTTCTTCCTTCTGATCTATGCTGCACCTTCTTCCCTCTTCTCTGTGTCCAATAATGCTAACAAATGTGGTCTATATTTAAGTATACCTTTACCTTTTGGCTTCTAGGTGTTTGGCCAGATCATGGCATTGCTGGAGCTTTCAAGTTGGAGAATGATGTTCAGGTTATTTATTTCCTCCAGTTCCCTTCCTGTATACATAGATTTCTCTGGTTATTTTTATATTCATGGATTAACCAACAGTCAGAGAGATGGGCCCACTACTGGCTAGGTTAAGTTGCCAGGCACACTGGGATAATGCCATACAAACAGAACAGTGATGAATATATTCAGAACCCAGGAAACCGACTGGAGTGTCTTTTATGACTTTTGTAAAACTTGGGTCAATGATATATGGCAAAATCCAATAAATGTTAAAGACATGATTACCAAGAATTCAGCTTCTGCAAAAATGAAGTTTCACCTGGGTAAGCAAAGAATCCCCAGTCAGCCAAGCTGCCTGCCCAATGGACAGGTAGCATTGTTTATTTAGTTACTAAGTCACGTTTGTCTCTTTTGAGGCCCTATGGACTATAGCCTGGCAGGCTCCTCTGTCCATAGGATTTCCCAGGCAAGAATACTGGTGTGAGTTGCCATTTCCTTCTCCAGGGGACCATTCCCACCCAGGAACTGAACCTGTATCTCCTGGACTGCAAGCAGACTCTGTACCACTGAGCCACCCGGGAAGCCCATATGGGAAGCATTAGCTAGGATTTAGGAACAGCTACAGAAGCAGGGCAGCTGCCCTGGTGTCTCAGGGGTAAAGAATCTTCCTGTAGGGCAGGAGATGCAGGTTCAGTCCCTGGCTCAATAAGATCCTCTGAGAAAGAAATGGCAACTTCAGTATTCTTGCCTGGGAAACCCTATGGACAGAGAATCTGCCAGGCTGCACTCGCTGGGATTATAAGAGTCAGACATGACTAAGTGAATAAACAACAGCAGCAGAAGCAAGAAGTAAAGCAGCTATGTTGTATTTGCATGCTTTTCCTTTGTTCCCACCTATCTTGTATAAAGAACACTGGCAACTCACCTCTTAGGTTGCATATGTAACTACGGTTGAATTTTCACCAACTCTGAACCGTAGAGAGGCTGAAAGAATTTGTGCACCTTTTACAGAGGCACAGAAAGAATAAAATTATACACTGAGGGGCAAACTAGGTGCACTGTGCCCACTCTGTCAGTCTCTCTTCAGAGCCATGCTCTGACCTTGTTTTTCTGCCTGAGGGGACTGGGATATGTGGACAAAATCGAAAGTGGCTGTTTCTTCTTTCTGGCTTCCTGTCAAGCATTGGCTCAGCACAGTTTGCTCTTTGAGACTGAGGGAATTCCTCCCTCCCTTTACCTTTCAGCCCTGCGGTGGTAGTGGAGCTCACTTATTACCATTCCCAAGGTCTACCCCTCAGTTTCCTTACACATGGTGCACATCTTTACAAACAGTCTTCTCAATACACTCTGAACAAATGACGAGAGCATAAACTTTTGATTTCTTTCCTACTCTATTTGGTGAGTGTGTGTCCTGCATGTTAAGTCACATGAGTCGTAACTGACTCTTTGTGACCCGGTGGACTGTAGCCCGCAAGGCTCCTCTGTCCATGGAATTCTCCAGGCAAGAGTACTGGATTGTGTTGCCATGCACTCCTCCAGGGAATTTTCCAGACCCAGGTGTTGAACTGGCATCTCTATGTTTCCTTCATTGGCAGGCAGGTAATTTACTACTAATGCCTCCTGGGAAGCCCTAGTAGTAATGTAGCTTGGTAGCAATATTTTCAAGAGTTCTGAGTTGGTAGCATTAGAAGTATGGCTTTAGCTATAAATTACTACAATGTTTTCAGAGGGCAGTTTGATCATATGTATAAAACTCTTGAAAAAAAACTGTTAGGGTAGGCAGAATTGTGGTATAAATGGTACTTCAAAATTTAACAACTGAAAGAAGAAGAAATTTACTTATCACATCACAGTCCTGGGGAGGTGTGCAGGACTGCAGAACACTTTTCTGCCACATAGACATTCAGAAGCGAAGGCCATAGCAGATGTTACATTCAACAAATGTTTCCAAGGTCACCAAGCCCATCAATACTATTTCTGGGCTTCCCTGGTGGCTCAGATAGTAAAAAATTCTGCCTTCAATGCCGGAGACCTGGGTTTGACCCCTGGGTTGGGAAGATCTCCTGGAAGGGCCTGCAACAAGTTCCATTATCCTTGCCTGGAGAATTCTCATTGAGAGAGGAGCCTGGTGGGCTGCAGTCCATGGGGTTGCAAATAGTTGGACACGAGTGAGGGACTAAGCACTCAGGCACACCTGAAACTAATGCAAGATTTTAAATAGGCTAATCCCTTGATAGGAAGCAGTCTTTTCTAAATCAAGAAAGTTTCTGGAAAAAATGTCTAGTCACATAAATACACATGTATAAGTTCTATATCATATTTTAACTTTTATGATAGGAAATTAGAGACAAAGTGCTGGTTCTAATATCAATGATTGGTTAAATGATTATAGCTCCTGCATTATTATAAAGCCATTTGGAATTACAATTTAGAATATTTTAAAATATGGTTTGCTACTATGTGTTTATGTATTACTCTAATCTTAAAATATTCAGCATGTACATTTTTTAAAGGTGACAAAAAATAGTAATTACATCAAATGTGATCTCTGTGTGTAGGTCTTTGAATTTCTTTAAATGCTTCTGTGTTTCAGAATGGTTCTACAATGATTGTATATAATTTTATAATCAAAGTAAAAAGTGTGGAATGATTTGTAATAGTTATATAAGTATGTTTTTTGAACTACTTTAAATACAAATAAATAGCCAATTATTTTTACAATGAAAAAATATATTTTCCACATTCTCACTTGTGGAAAAAAGGGAACAGATTTTCCTCCCACATATGAGAAAATAATCACCTTGGGAAAGAGGCAAAACATGCGACACTTTAGTGCAAACCGAGACTTTTTCAGAATCATGTCATGTTCTGAAAACAGAAGTTTATAATAGAAACTGTTTAGTAACATTAATCACAGCATTTGGTAGTCTTGCCCATAATGTCTAAACATTTATTTAAAGTTCTTGTTAGGGTTATAAAAGTACCTCCATACAGAGTGTTTATTGAATTTGTATTAAAATACCAAAAACATTTTTTTTTGTTGTTATCCAACTAGGGCTTCCCAGGTGGCTCAGTGGTAAAGAATCCGCCTGACAATGCAGGAACCCCAGCAAGTTTGATCTTTGAGTCAGGAAGATCCCCTGGAGGAGGGCAGGGCAACCTACACGAGTGTTCTTGTCTGGATAACCCCATGCACAGAGGAGTTTAGTGGATGGGGTTGCAAAGAGTCAGACACAACTGAGCAACTGAGCATGCACTCATTGTCCAATTAAGACGGAATTTTAATGGTATTGACAAGACAATAGTTATATTAAAACTACATCTCAAATAAAACATATTCGACTTGATAAAAATGTGAAAGAGTCTTAAATGTTGTGAGAATTCCATTTTCTTCTTTATTTTTCCTTTTGGTGGCCTACATCCCTCTCCAAGTCTATGGAATTAAAGATTTTTAAGCAGGGACAAACTCCAAAGTTCAGTTTTCTCCCAGTAGATTGGTATTAGAATTTCTTAAATAGTCATGATTTTGGTACCTCTTCAATTCTGAGAAATAGTCAAGTTCAAAATAAGACCTAATTATATATGTATGTCTATGTGCATGTATGTATATACATATATTAATATACATTCCACATGTATATGAAAAGCAGTGTGGACTGTCCCTAGTAACTAAACTTATCAAACCCCTCTGATTGCCAGAGTGGTAATATTATCTGATATATTAAGTGTAATTTTATTTCTTTCTTGGTTAACTACTACCACATGACTCTATGACTGCAGAATATCATCATCATCAATGATAACAGGAAACTTGTTTAAATAGCATTCTCTCCCAAATTCATGTTCAGGACTAACAGGAGAAACTATGTAACACCTTTCCGCCATAAATATAGTACTATTTATCCCAGTACTAATAGATAGCGATTTTACTATGATATCTTTAGCACACCTAAAAGTTTAAAAATAATCCATTCATACTATGTAATAACAGTCTATATTCATTTTCTCCAGAATATTCCAGAATATCAAAAATATAGTTAGTTATTTTTTTTTCTTAGTTTCCTTTGCTTTGTTGCTATTTGAATCAAGATCTAAATATGGCCCCTTTTGAAATTTAATTACAGCATCTTTCTCAGTTTATCTTTTCATGCCAACTTTTTATTTATTAATTATTTAAATATGGTCACTAGTACTTTCTCACTTTCTCGATTTAGATTATTTCATCCTCATGGTGTCATTTAATGTATACTTCTATTGTAAAAAAACTTTCTATGAATAGGAAGCTACATTTTGAGACTTGATAAATTCTGGTGAGGTTATCTTGAATTATTCAAACAAGTCAAGAATGGGATATTGTGTTAACTACCTTACAGGAGTTGGAAACTTTTTCAAAATTCTTTGAAAATTCTCAGATGGAAGATGGATCTGTGGGAAGAGACACTAAGCACCTATTTATTTCCGAGTTTATTTTTTGTAGCCAAGAATGCAGTACTTGACTGCACAGAGCAGAAGCAAATGAATTTAAATTGTTAGGGCTTTCCTTGTCCTCTTCTTCCCCTCTGGGGGCACTGTACATGCAGACTTGAATTGAAAACACAGCCGCATTACTGTCTTTCAATGATCTTTTTATATTCAAGATCAAAGCATCTTCCTAAAAGATTTACACTACTAATCTCTGCACTTCTCTTAAAATAAATACTTGTAAATATTGTTGTTCTTTTGTACCTAAAGCAACTCAGCTTCAGCTAGGCTTTATCTTCACAGCGGGGGCAGCAGAATCTCTTCCCAGGTGACCCTGAACAATCTCCCCCTTTCCAAGATCCTGAAGAGTCCATTTCTACACAGAATTTGTTCAGAGGCATGGGAAAAGTGATAACATTTGGCACGTCCAGACTGAGTGTAGCTGCGCATGTTTTTATATTAAGCCTTTTGTATGGCATTTTAAAGAACTAAATGAGACAATGATGGATTAGCAATTCATTTACATAATACATTGAGATGATTTTTTTTTTCTGATAAAGACAGCAGATCAATTCAACTTGGTACCCGAAGAATTAATGCCAAGATAATAGGACTGACAGAAATGAATCAGTGGCTTTAGGTTTGCATGCAATACTGTTTAGAACCTCTGCTTTCTGTCTGTACAACACATCTATTAGGTGAGTGCTGAACATTCTATTAATCTCACTAAAACTTTGAGTGGAGCTTCATTTTTATTAAATTCTGATAATAGTTTCATGAATAAAATGTGGTAGCTATTAATATTTTCTGTGCTCAGTTGCTCAGTTGTGTCCAGTTCTTTGGGACCCCGTGGACTGTACTCCACCAGGCTCCTCTGTCCATACAGATTTCCAGGCAAGAACACTGGAGTGGGTTGCCATTTCCTTCTCCAAAAATTAACATTTTAGTATATGGTTTAAATTCAAATATAAAGATTAGTCAACAAATAGTACATGTTGCATGGAGTCACAGTAAGCCATTTGTACAAAAGATTCTTATTGAATTAGATGACTTTTATGCAGTTTTCTAGTTGCATGTATCCCCCCACCTCTAAAATCATATGTATACTCACCTCCCCACAGAGCTGTCTGAGATGCTATTCCTGAGCTATAGTTCTCATTTGGCCCCAGATCAAACTTAACTAACAACTCTCACATTGTGCAGTTCCTTTTAGTCGACAATCACATATTTTACTGATGATTTCACCTATCAATTTAATTATTTATAAATACTTGGTTGGACTTCCCAGATGGAGCTGGTGGTAAAAACAACCCACTGCAGGAGACGTAAGAGATGAGGGTTCAATCCCTGGGTCAGGAAGATCCCCTGGAGGAGAGCCTGGCAACCCACTCCAGGGTTCTTGCCTGGAGAGTCCTATGGACAGAGGAGCCTAGCAGGTTACAGTCCATAGGGTCCCAAAGACTCAGACATGACTGAAGGGACTTAGCACAGCACTTATATTTGGTTGGGGTAGATAAGGATGACTTTTTTTTTTTTTTTAAGTAACTCAGATGTGAATGACTGCATCATTATTTGGTAAAAGAAACGTATTTCTCTATTTTCTTGTAAAGAATAACTGTTAGATCTTCCCTCGTGGCTCCTTGGTAAAACCTCTGCCTACCAATTTAGGAAGCATGGGTTCGAGCCCTGATCTGGGAAGATCCCACATGTCAGCAGAGCAACTGAGCCCAGGCATCACAATTCCTGAGCCTGTGCTCTAGAGCCTGGGAGTCACAACTGCTGAGACTTGCACTCGAGCACTTGTTCAGCGACAAGAGAAGTGACAGCAATGAGAAGCCTGCGCGCCACAACTAGAGGGTAGCCCTTGCTGGCCACAGCTGTAGAAAAGCCTGTGCAGCAACTAAAGACCTAGTGCAGCCAAAAATAAACATGTTAATTAATTAAAAAGAATAAAGGTCAGTTTGGTGTTTGAACCTATTTAGTATCTTTGTCTCCATTTCCTTATTTAACTATTAATATAAAAACAATTTTGTATTTTTTTGAGAAAATAACCAAACCTCATTCTCACTGTAATTGGATGATGACCTCCCTAATTTTCCTTCAAATTTAGGAGTGAATATAGTGGCTCACATGGTAAAGAATCCGCCTGCAAATCAGGAGACCTGGGTTTGACCCCTGGGCTGGGAAGATCCCCTAGAAAAGGGAATGGCTACCCACTCTAGTATTCTTGCCTGGAGAATTCCATGGACAGAGGAGCCTGGCAGACTACAGTTCATGGGTCACAAAGAATTGGACACAGCTGAGCGACTTTCACTTTCACTTTCATGTTACCCCAGCCTGGTCCATTAGCGTCTTAAAACTTTGTGAAATATGATTAGAAAAGAAAAAGACACAACAGAAATAAATCCTGTTTCATTTTCTTCTACCCAGGCATAGAGGAAAATATATTTTCCAGCCTCCCCTTCATTCAGGTGAGTCCATGTGTTTGAATTTTTGGCAAGTCAGTTCAGAGTGCTTTCCCTGTTTTCACTCTCCCCCCCTGTTGTTGAAACACTTCAGCCATGATTTAAAGAAGGTAAAACTATAAGATGTAAGAGAGCCCCTTGACCTGCATCAGGTATGGCTTAAGCAACAAATAACATTTTGTTGTGTTAAACAACCATAAGCAGCTGTGTATTTATGACTGCAGCAATCCTCACCTAGTCTGACCAGCAGAGATGGGTATGCAACCCTAAGTCAATAAGACAGTCTAGATTGTTGTTAAAACTATTGTAAATATAATGAATTTCTTTCTATTGATATTGCCAAAATAGTAGAATGTAAGTTGAGTGATTATTGTTGTTGTTGTTCAGTCACTCAGTGGTGTCTGACTCTTTATAACCATGCCAGGCTTCCCTATCCTTCACTATTTCCCAGAGTTTGCTCAAACTCATGTCCATTGCGTAGGTGATGGCATCCAACCATCTCATCTTCTGCCAATCCCTTCTCTTCCTGCCCCCAATCTTTCCCAGCATACAGTGAGTCAGCTGTTTGCATCAGGTGGTCAGTTCTGGAGCTTCAGCTTCAGCATCAGTCCTTCCAATCAATATTCAGGATTGATTTCCTTTAAGATTGACTAATTTGATCTCCTTACAATCCCAATTTTCAGACCTGTCAAGTTACTAAAAACATCTACTCATTTATTTATTTTGAAGTCATTTGATGGCCTATGACATCTGACAGATTTCTAGTATACTTTCTGAAATCCAAGCTAAAGCATATTTATTTACAAGATGGAAATGTCTTGTACCAGAATCACAAAGTTAAGCATCAAGGTATGAGTACGAAAAGTAAGCTTTGCTTCTAATTTCATGAAATAGCAGACAGTATGGATCAGTCAACTAATGGATAAATAAAAATTTCTTATCATGACTTTTCTGAAAATAAAAAAAATGTAGAAATAATACATAATTTTGAAAGATATAAAGACAATGATGAATACAAATGATGAATAAAGGTATGAAAAAGCATCAGTTCAAAAGCATCAATTCTTCAGTAGTCAGCCATCTTTATGATCCAGTTTTCACATCCATTGCATGACTACTGGGAAAACTATAGCTTTGATTATATGGACCTTTGTTGGCAAAGCGATGTCTCTGCTTTTTAATATGCTATCTATGTTAGTCATAGTTTTTCTTCCAAGGAGCAAGTGCCTTTTAATTTGGGGGCTGTAGTCTTGTCTGCAGTGATTTTAGAACCCAAGGAAGTAAGGTCTGTCACTGTTTCCATTTTTCCCCTGCCCTTAATTTTCTAAATGTTGAGTTTAAGCCAGTTTTTCACTCTCCTCTTTCACCTTCATCAAGAAATTCTTTAGTTCCTTTTTCCTTTCTGCCATAAGGGTGGTGCTATCTGTATATCTGAGGTTATTGATATTTCTCCTGGCAATATTGATTCCAGCTTGAGTTTAATCCAGCCCCACATGTCATATGATGTACTCTGCATATAAGTTAAATGAGCAGGATGACAATATACAGCCTTGATGTACTTCTTTGGAAGTCAACTTGCATGGTGGGAAGATTCAGCTCATTTTATTTGACTATCTGAATATTCATCTGTAGCTGCATTGGAACATTTCTGTTACACTTAAGCAAATTTTTTTCTTTTTTCCCCTAAAGCCAATATGTGTCATGTTATTTACATTTTGAAGAGCTAAGATTGATGACAGCCAGAGAATTTTCAATAGGTTTTCTACAAACTTGTTATACCCAAATTTTGACCTTTGAATATGAAAGCTCCTATTTGATTGATTTACTCTGTGAACACAGAAATGATAATGAATAGTAAGTCTTCTCTTTTAAATCTCACCATAGTCAGTATGATTCTGATCCTGAAAATATTTTGTTTTGCTTCTTGGTGCAGCTTAATTGAAATTAATCTCTGGATAGCTTCTGTTAATCTTCATTTGCTGTATTAAAGTATACAAACACGTACAATCACACATTACATCTTTAAAAAGTATAATTTAGAAATAGTAGTTAAATCCTGATGCCTTAGACAATCATAATGCCCATGCTTGCATTGAGCACATCTTTGTTTTATGAATATTTTTAGCTATGAAAATATTATAATCCTATCACATACCTGCTGAGCTCTAGAAAATCTCTGCTCTTTAAAAATCAATTTTACAAACTTAATTTTTTGTTTTCCCAATTTTATTACGCTAAATCTTATAAGCTCTAGGTTAAAATTAAACTACAAAACTTCCTGAATCTTATTCTTATTGATTTTTGCACACAGCTTTAAAAATCACTGTTATACAAGCAGTACATGAGAATTTTGTCCTACATATGAAAACTCTCACAGATTATTTATATTTAGGATTATCTATGTGAATTTGAATCATAGATGTCTCAGTTGAATTCAGTGGGCTGTGTTTAAGACAATTTTTTGTGTGTTGGGTCACAAATCAGTTGGTTTCAATATGATGGCTTATTATGCTTATTATGGCTTATTTGCTCTATTTATTTGCCTAATTGTTATCAGGGTCCCCAACATTGGTTTACATGTACTGAGATGTAAAATACTCTTCTATAGAATATTAAAATGTGAATTAAGAATAATATTCTCTAGAGAAGTGCTTAATTTATCTTAAGGAGAACATTTAAAAATATATAGGCTGATTTTCTGCACCTATAATCTAATTAGCAACTAGAAGTTTTAGCTGTGGGTTTTTGTTTTTTTTTTTTTTTAATCTTAATATTTCCAGAACTCTCAAAATGATGTGTCTATGTCAATTCATTTATTGATTGATTTCATAAATATATTCAACAACTGGATTTACTGTGAACTACATACATGTTTGTGTGTGGTTAGTCACATCTGACTTTGTGACCCAGGGGCCTGCAGCCCATCAGGCCCCTCCGTCCGTTGAACTTTCCAAGCAAGAATACTGAAGTGGGTGGCCATTTTCTACTCCAGTGGATCTTTCTAACCTGGGATTGAACCTTCGTCTCTTGTGCCGTCTGCCTTGGCAGGTGGATTCTTTACCTCTGTCCACCAGGGAAGTAAACTATAGCTCTCACTTATAAAAGGTTGCTACAGACTGGAATCAACACTCCTGGAATATTTCACTAATGTAACTGAAGAGGAGAACTGTTACTTTTTATCCTCATAGCTGAATGCTATCAATTATATAATTAACTATATCAGAAAGCAGAGTCACAAAACAAATAACTAAAATTTCAAGACCTCTTATTTATGTGGACTGCTTAGTTTCCAAAAATTGTGTTGCAAATACATGTGCTAAATTTTGCCCTGGAGATGCTGGCAAAAAACTCTAGTCCAATACAACCACATAAATGAGTCAATTTAGTATCTCAAACAACTTGGAGACATCTACCATTACTGTAAAATTAAACTTTCCATGTTTTCATGTAAGTCACTGAGTAGCACAGCATACAGAGAGAAGTAAGTGGGGATCTGGTATTTATAATCATGACATTTGAGACCAGTGCACTATTCAAGAATTTTTCAACTGAGAATATCTTCCAAATAAAAGCATGACTTGGGGTACATCACTGCCTCTTATATACAGGGTTCTTGAAAGGCAATCCAGAATCTAGTTATCTGTAGTAAATACACAGTGTGCCTTGATTATAGGTAAGTCTACTGGTGCAAGGTGAATTCACTGTGGTTCATGCAAGTACAAGGTTTTATCACAGATGTCTTCATGGGTAGATTACACCGGTTTTTTTTTTGTTTGTTTTTTTTTTTTGAAAACTGCCTATCTGTTTGAAAATTATGCACTCCACTTAAAAATATTCTTAGTCAAGAAAGGACATAGCTTTTTTTTTTTTTTTAACTTAAACTTCTTTTTTTTTTTTCCATTTATTTTTATTAGTTGGAGGCTAATTACTTCACATCATTGCAGTGGTTTTTGTCATACATTGAAATGAATTAGCCATGGATTTACATGTATTCCCCATCCTGGTCCCCCCTCCCACCTCCCTCTCCACCCTTGACTTAGAGAAAGCCAAAGAACACTTAAGGATAGCTAATTAATACTCAACAGCTACACCATGTGGTGAACAGAATCAGTGACAGAAATAAGAAGAGTGAATTATTAGACACCAAAGACTGCAGGATTTTCTTAAGGACGTTCCTTTAGATTATATAAAATAGGGGTTACAAACACCAATCTTCAATAAAGTTAGATTTTCCAATTTTTCAAGGGCAGCCAAAAAAAAAAAAAAATCTACGTATTAAAATTTATGTTGTTCAGTAGCCCAGTTGTGTCTGACTCTTTACGACCCCATGGACAGCAGCACACCAGGCCTCCCTGTCCTTCACCACCTCCTGAAGTTTGCCCAAGTTCATGTCTATTGCATCAGTGATGCCATCCAGCCATCTCATCCTCTGATGCTCTCTTCTGCTTCTGCCCTCAGTCTTTCACAGCATCAGGGACTTTTTCCAATGAGTCAGCTGTTCGCACCAGGTGACCAAAATACTGGTGCTTCACGTCAACATCAGTCCTTCCAAAGAGTATTAAGGGTTTATTTCCTTTAAGATTGGTTGGTTTGATCTCTTTGTTGTCCAAGGGAATTTCAGGAGTCTTCTCTAGCACCACAGTTCAAAGGTATCAATTCTTTGGCACTCTGCCTTCTTTACAGTCCAGCTCTCACAATGGTCACCGTACATGACCATTGGGAAGACCATAGACTTGACTATAAGGACCATTGTCAGCAGAGTGATGTCTCTGCTTTTCAACACACTGTCTAGGTTTGTCATAGCTTTTCTGCCAAGAAGCAAATGTCTTCTGATGTCATGGCTGCAGTCACCATTCACAGTGATCTTAGAGCCCAAGTAGAGGAAATCTGTCACTGCTTCCACATTTTTTGCTTCTATTTGCCATGAAGTAATGGGGCCAGAGGCCATGATCTTAGTTTTTTCTTTTAAATATCAGAAGACAGTTCTGTGGTACTCCCTTCTCAGTCCTGAACCAATCAATTGTTCCATACTGTGTTCTAACTGTTGCTTCTTGATGCCCACACAGGTTTCTCAGGAGACCAGCATGGCCTATTCTAAATTGAAAATATTGTCTATTTTAATTTTAAAAGCAACAGGGATTCCAAGGTGGCCCAGTGTAAAAGAAACTGCCTGCCAAGCAGGAGATGTGGGTTTATCCCTGGGTAGGGAAGATCCCCTGGAGGAAATGTCAACATACTGAACTGTCCCAGCCTGGAGAAGCCTATGGACAGAGGAGCCTGGTGGGCTGCAATCCATAGAGTCACACAGAGCCAGGCATGACTGAAGTGAATTAGCACACACATAATCCAAACAAAATACAAGACTTTCTACTACATGAGTAGCCATAGCATGACTTAAAGTGCCCAAGGGTCTTGGATAATACAGGGAGATGTTTTGTGACCAAAGAGGCCTAATACTTACCTTGTGCATGCTAAGTCACTTCAGTCATGTCCTATCCTTTGTGACCCTGTATACTGTATCCCACCAGGCTCCTCTCTGTCCATGCGATTCTCCAGGCAAGATTACTTGGATGGATTTCCATGCCCTCTTCCAGAAGTTCTTCCGATCCAGGAATCAAACCTTCATCTCTTATGTCCCCGGCATTGGCAAGTGTGTGCTTTACCACTAGTGCCACTTGGGAAGCCCAGTGCTTTCCTCAGTTTTAGATAGGCTTCAGACTTGGACCTGTGTTTTCCTAGAGGATTTACTCTAGAAAAATTTTAAACTCTTTCTCTGCTCCTTTGAGATATAATCTGCTTAAATGCCTTTTACAGACCAAGAATGTCTTTGTAAGGAACATGGGAGCCATCCTTTTGAAATGTAAACATCAAGAAAATAGCATTCTTATCTTTCTTTGTAAAAAGGTAGAAGACAACTCTGATGGGCACCAGTTAGCAATCACAAATGGCCTTAATCAAAGAGAAGAACTGACAAACTCAGGAAAAACTGAATGGACCTGAGTTGTCCTGTAGATCAGTCTTGCTCTTAATGCCCTCTGGTACTTTTCTACTAACTTGCCTTTGTGCTCAGTCACTGAGACCTGTCTGACTCCTTGAGACCTCATGTTTTGCAGCCCACCATGCTCCACTGTCCATGGGCTTTTCCAGGCAAGAATACTGGAATGGGTTGCCATTTCCTACTCCAGAAGAACTTCATGACCCAGCGATCAGACACGCATCTCCTGTGTCTCCTGCATTGCAGGTGGATGCTTTATGGCTGAACCACTGGGGAAACCCAGTACTCAAAAACAAAAACCCTCCACTTATCAGATTTAAGTTCATAGTGAGTCCTGTCTCCTCACCCTTATTGCAATAGCTATGAATAAAGTCTTCTTTGACTATTTATCTTTTTCCAGGGCACTTTTTGCTATGACAGTGGGTTCAACATTTTAAACTTTATATATAGAAATAGGAAGAAGGCAGCTAATTATACTCCAGATATGGTTGACTTGTTTGTTCAGGTTATACAAGGCAGTTACCTCTGTACTAATGAATCTTAAAAACACTGAACAGGTTTTCAGACAGGAGTGATCTAGTTTCCTGCTATATTTCTCATGACTAGGAGAGTATTTTGCAAATAACAGGCAGTCACTGCCTGTGTTTTGAGTGAGGTGAATGTGATTTGGATTAATAGCCCCATCCAAACCACCAAATTAGTTGCCTTATGAAAATAAAACTGGATAAAGTAAAAGGATTTAAAAATGAGAGGAGTCAGAAGTTGTACATTCTAGAGGAAAATGAACAAGTTTTAGTAAGCTGGCTGTTACTTCATATATTTCCATGTGTGCTCAGTCACTTCAGTCGTGTCCAAGTGTTTACAACTCCATGGACTCTAGCCCATCAGGCTCCTCTGTGCATGGGATTCTCCTGACAAGAATACTGGAGTGGGTTGCCATGCTATCCTCCAGGGACTGAACCCATATCTCCTGTGTCTTCTGCACTGCAAGTGGGTTCTTTACCACTGAGCTACTGGGGAAGTGCCTAAGTCATATACAACTACATCCATTTATCAATTACATGACCACAGACAAAGTTTTTGTCCTCTCCTATGATAGTATGTTTTTATATTTAGATTAGGGAAACAATAGAAAGAATGTTATCAAATATGAAAGGAAGGCTCTCAATATTTAGTAGCTTCCTATAACATTTCAAAGTAATAGCTACTGTATATAAATTATTATTCTTGATTGCTCTAAAATAATCATTCTAAATGATGTTACACTGGTTTATATTGGAGTGATATGTAATTATTTTGGAAAATAATTGAATAGAGATATTGAGTTATAATTTTCTTTTAACATATTGAAAGAGCAAGAGAGTTTCAGAAAAACATCTACTTCTGCTTTATTGACTACACCAAAGCCTTTGACTGTGTGGATTGCAACAAATTGTGGAAAATTCTTGAAGAGATGGGAATACCAGGCCACCAGACCTGCCTCCTGAGAAATCTGTGTGCAGGTCAAGAAGCAACAGTTAGAACTGGACATGGAACAACAGACATGGTTCCAAATTGGGAAAGGGGTATGTCAAGGCTGTATATTGTCACTTTGCTTATTTAACTTATATGCAGAGTACATCATGAGAAATGCCAGGCTGGATGAAGCACAAGCTGGGATCAAGATTTCCAGGAGAAATATCAATAACCTCATATATGCAGATGATACCACCCTTATGGCAGAAAGCAAAGAAGAACTAAGGAGCCTCTTGACGAAAGTGAAAGAGGAGAGTGAAAAAGTTGGCTTAAAACTCAACATTCAGAAAACCAAGATCATGGCATCCAGTCCCATCACTTCATGGCAAAGATATGGGAAAACAATGAAAACAGTAACAGAATTCATTTTGGGGGGGCTCCAAAATCACTGCAGATGGTGACTGCAGCCATGAAACTAAAAGATACCTGCTCCTTGGAAGAAAAACTATGACCAACCTAGACAGCATATTAAAAAGCAGAGACATTACTTTGCCAATACAGATGCCGCTAGTCAAAGCTCTGGTTTTTCCAGTAGTCATGTATGAATGTGAGAGTTGGACTATAAAGAAAGCTGAGAACTGAAGAATTGATGTTTTTGAACAGTGGTGTTAGAGAAGACTCTTGAGAGTCCCTTGGACTGCAAGGAGATCCAACCAGTCCATCCTAAAGGAAATCAGTCCTGAATATTCATTGGAAGGACTGATGCTGAAGCTGAAACTCCAATACCTTGGCCACCTTATGAGAAGAAGTGACTCATTTGACAAGACCCTGATTCTGGGAAAGATTAAAGGCAGGAGGAGAAAGGGATGACAGAGGATGAGATGGTTGGATGCCATCACCGACTCAATGGACATGAGTTTCAGTAAGCTCTGGGAGTTAGTGATGGACAGGGAAGACTGGCAGGCTACAGTCCTTGGGGTCACAAAGAGTTGGACATGACTGAATGACTGAACTGAACTGATCCTACCAGGTCTTCCTGTTTATTGTTATTGTAAAAATGCTATATTTCCCCCCTACCAATGTGAATTTAGCTCAGTTGGTAAAGAATCCACCTGCAATTCAGGAGACCCTGGTTTGATACCTGGGCTGGGAAGATCCACTGGAGAAGGGATAGGCTACCCACTCCAGAATTTTTGGGCTCCCCTGCTGGCTCAGCTGGTAAAGAATCCCCTTGCAGTGCAGGAGATCTGAATTTGATCCCTGGGTTGGGAAGATCCCCTGGAGAAGGGAAAGGCTACCCACTCCAGTATTCTGGCCTGGAGAATTCCATGAACTGTATAGTCCATGGGGTCACAAAGAGTCAGACATGACTGACTAACCTTCACGTAAAGTGCCACTTAATGTGAATTTCTACTCATACTTCAGAATTGTTTCAAGGATTTATATTGACTATCTTATTTCTGCTAACTATAATTAGGATCAGTCACTGTCTCTGTTCTTGCAAACCTTTCTTATACTTGTTATGTGAAACATATTTCATTGCACTTTAGTTGTCTATCTTTGATTAAACTGAGACCTTCTTGATGTAGGAAATATGATTATTTGGTTGCTGTTTCTTGAAGACCTATCACTGTGTCTGGCTCATGATACACACTCAATATTCAGTTGTTGGTTGGTCAGCTAGCTAGCTGAGGTCATTTTTCTCATTTTGTTCAAAAGTGAGTAAAACATGAGCAATGAAGAGAAAGTCTTAAAAATTGTAGGAAGGCTAAAGTATGTTTAACCCTCTCTAAAAATAACAATATCAGCAAAGGTTAATCAGTTTAAAGAATTGAGGTGACAAGAATACACCATGGATAATTTATTGTTGTCACTGAAGTTTTATTTATTGCCAATGCAATCGACAGATACAAAGGAGAGAACACACACACACACACACACACACACACAGACACACACACGCATGCACGTACCCCACGCTGTCTCACTTGTGCCATGGTTTGACAAAGTGAATTTGTCAGACGTGAAATTGTAAAATGTGTCAGGGATATTGTAAAGATTTTTATTTGCTTTGTTCCACAAATTATAGTTTACAAAGATGGAAGGCTTCTTGGTTTTGAACAGACACCAAAATGAATAGCTTTTAAAAATGCTAGTGTTTATTTTGTTATTTCTCTGAGCCAGGGACTGACTACATATTTTCCATTCCATTTAATCTACACATTAATCCTTTATAATAATTATTATTGGATCTCCACATGTCTTGAAAAGAAACTTATGATTAGAGAATAACTCTGCATAAAGTCCCTCAACTGGCATGACTTGAAATCCAAACTTGGATATAGGGATTTATAAAGCTTATATGTTTGTATCAGTAGTTGTATACAACTCTCCTAACAGTACAGATAAACCTGCATAGAATCTTTAAACCTTTGCAACTTATAATAGAGGACCGCAATAAAAGAACTCATATATTTGCATTGTGTAGTAACCTTGGCTTTAGCAGAGTAGGGCTTCCCTTGTGGCTCAGCTGGTAAAGAATCTGCCCGCAATGTGGGAGACCTCGGTTCAATCCCTCAGTTTGGAAGATCCCAGGAGAAGGGAAGGCTACCCACCCCAGTATTCTGGCCTGGAGAACTCCAAGGACAGTGTAGTCTATTGTATCAAAGAGTTGGACACGATTAAGCGACTTTTTTTTAGCAGAGTATAGGAAAAGTATTATGCTAAAAAATTGCTCTGATCTAAAAATAAGTCTTAAGTAGTCTTTGCCCCAGAGGAAGCTAAACCTAGGATTAATTCAGATTAGAAAAGAGTAGTAACTTTTCTAAGAGAAAAAAAAAAAGTGATTATCTTGTACCCAAGACCTTTGGAGATGTCATATTTACATAAATAACAAAATTTTTGAGCAGATCTTTTCATTTTACAACTAATAGAGAATTTCACATGAGCTCGTTACTTTATAAAGAAGAAAAAGTGAGTGAGAGAAAAAGAAGAGAGACAAAGGGGAAGAATTTTATAACACACATTATGGGCAACCAAATTAATGACAAAACTTCATTTTCTTTAAGGCTAAAAATTTAGAAGCATAGAAACACAAATCACACCTTAATTAGAACAAATTAATTACTAAAAATGACAAAAACAATTCACAGTAGCTTCATTTTTCCAAAAATTACATACTAGTTTCTATATGCATTTCTAGCAGGAATACAATTTCTGTTTATTAACATTTGTTGCCAAGTACTGTATATCATCCATAATTCTGGGTTATTAAATTCCTGAAGCATGCAAGACAGCAAACTTAATAGATTTTATGCAAATTGTTATATAACAAAATAAGAGCAGATGGTACTCATCACATCAGAATCTTTCCACGATAGTTTCATATTTTTGTTAAAATTAAACAAAATGTAAAGGTACTTCTGTGGCTTTTAACATTTTAATTCATTACTTTTAACTATTTTTTTAGCCAGTGTCCTAGTCCCTTGTACCACATTATGATATAATTTCTGTCTTAACATTCTTTTGATACTCAGTACATTACCATCTTTGACTTTTTGCTAGGATTGTAGGGACAATTAATGTATATGAATGTTTTGATTGTAAAATAATCTATAGTTATACAGAGGACAAAATGCTGCCTAGGATATAGTTCAATAATTAAAATATAAAAAATGAAGTGTTATGTTACTAGTGTTATACTTAGATTTATTAATACATAAAATAGGGGCTTCTGAAGTGGTGCTAGTGGTAAAGACTCTGCCTGCCAGTGCAGAAGACACAGAGATGCAGGTTCAATCCCTGGGCCAGGAAGTTCCCCTGGAGTAGGAAATGGTAATCTGCTCCAGTATTCTTACCTGGAAAATCCCATGGACAGAGGAACCTAGAGGGGTACAATCCAAGGGATCACAAAGAGTCATATATAACTGAGCATACACACACACAGAGTACATAAAATAGGCATATAAACACATGCACACAAAAGCATATATTTATCAATCATGTCTTTTCAATTCTGTTTTCTTTACATATCCAAGAAATGCAATATAAAGAAAAGTGTCTTAAGAGAAGTTATATTTAGACAAAAAAAATGAATGCAATGTACATTTTCTTTAATTCTGTGATTTTATAAATTTATATATATTATCAGAACATTATATTTCATCATTTCACTGAATTTTTTATAAGATGGCTTTTAGAATTATAATAGTGCAAATAAACTGATTGATTTGGTAGGAAATTCAATCTTGTGTTCATTTAAATTTAGAAAATTATATAAGACAAATTTTCATTTGGGGTCTATGGAAGGAACTCATGTATAAGTTGTGATGGTTAAAGTAAGTCCAAGGCAAGTCACTTTGAGAGTTCATTGGCTTCCTAAAATGAAACGTAGACAGAGGTATGAAAAGATGAATATGTGCAGCTTAAACAAACGCAGTAATTCTTCCCTTTGTATAATGAAGAGTTTAATTTGAAATGTAACAGAGCAAAACAAAGAAAGAAACATATATCTTTATAGAACACAAAAAAACCTACAGAGTCCTGTTCCTGTTTTATTTCTTTGTTCCTATTGTTCAGTTGCTAAGTCCTGTCTCACTCTTTGGGACCCCATGGATTGCAGCATGCTGGTCTCATCTGTCCTCCACTATCTTCTGCAGTCTGCTCAATTTCATGTCCATTGTATCAGAAATGCTATCTAACCATTTTATCCTCTGGCACCCCCTTTTCCTCCTACCCTCAGCCTTTCACAGCATCAGAGTCTTTTCCAATGAGTCAGTTCTTCACATCAGGTGGCCATGATATTGGAGCTTCAGCTAGAGCATAGGTCCTTTCAATGAATACTCGGGATTGATTTCTTTCTTTTTTTTTTTTTAAAGATTGACTGGTTTAATCTCCTTGCAGTCCAAGGGACTTTCAAGCATCTTCTCCAGCACCACAGTTCAAAAGCATCAATTCTTTGGTGCTCAGCAATCTTTATGGTCTAGCAGATATCTATACATGACCACTGGAAAAAAACAGGCTTTAGTTATTCAGACCTTTATCAGTAAAGTATGTCTCTGCTTTTTAATATGCTGTCTAGGATTGTCATAGCATTCCTTCCAAAGAGCAAGCATCTTTTAATTTCCTGGCGCTGGTCACCATCTGCAGTGATGTTCGAGCCCAAGAAAATAAAATCTGTCACTGCTTGTACTTTCACCCCTTATATTTTGGCATGAATTAATGGAACCAAATGCCATGGTCTTAGTTGTTGAATGTTGAATTTTAAGCCAGCTTTTTCACTATCTTCTTTCATTTTCATCAAAAGTCTCTTTAGTGCCTCTTAACTTTCTGCCTTTAAAGTGGTATAATTTGTATATCTGTGGGGGCAAAAAAGACCCTGATCCTGGGAAAGACTGAAGGCAGGAGGAGAAGGGTATGACAGAGGATGAGATGGAGGGATGGCATCACTGACTCAGTGGACATAAATTTGAGCAAGCTCCAGGAGATAGTGAAGAACAGGGAAGCCTGGCATGCTTCAGTCCATGAGATTGCAAAGAGTGAGACATGACTGAGTGATTGAACTAAACTGAACAAATATAAGACCAATTATACTGAAAAATCACATTTCTATATACTAATAAGCATGAAACCAAAATTTAAATGTCAGTGTTTTTATCATTGTTCCAAAACATGAAATTTTAGGTATAAACATAACAAAACATGTACAAAATCTATATACTGAGGATGACAAATGACTTGCTGAAATAAGTTAAAGAGTCCTTAAATAACTGGAGGATTAGAAGACTTAACACAAAAAAGTGGTCAATGTTTATTGAAATCCATACCAAAATCAAAGTAAAGTTTATTTCTTATGGATAAAGACAAGATTATTCTAAACTTTATATGGAAATTCACAGACCTTAGAATATCTGTAACAGAATTGAAAAGTAATAAGAAAGTGGATAGATTACTTAACCTGTTAGTGTGGCCAATTATATAGCTACAATAATTAAGACAGTATGGTATTGGCAAAGGGATAGATACATAGGTTGAAAGAACAAAATTGAGAACCCAGAAGTTGATCCACACAAATAAATATGGCCAACTGTATTTTGACAAAGGTATAAATGCAATTCAAGTGAACAGGATAGCCTTTTCAACAAATTGTGCACTTCAGCACCTATCACAAAACAAAATAAAGCAAATAAATAAACAGAACCTAAACCTACAGCCCAAATCTCACACAATTTATATAAGAACTAAATCAAAATGCATCAAGGACTTAAATGTTTAACTATAAAGCTTCTAGAAAAAAAAATATTTGGATCTAAAATAGATAAACAGTTGTTTAGGTTTAATATCAAAAGTGCAATTAAAAAATTGATAAATTGGACTTCATCAAAATTAAGAAAAATTGCTATGTTAAAAGTTAAAAGAGATGGAAAACCTACATATCCATGAGAAAATGTTTGTAAACAACTTATCTGACAAAGGACTTGTATGTAGAATAAAAAAACTCTTAAGATTCAACAGTAAAAGAAAAACAATGCAGTGGAAGAAAGGCAAAATGCATGCACAGATATTTCAATGAAAACAATATACAGATGGAAAATAAACATATGAAACAATCATATTTTTAACCATAAAGGATATATAAATTAAAACCACAATGAGATATTATTACACAACTACCAGAATGACTAAAACAAATAAAATAAAAAGAAATATGAAAACACCAGAGTCTATGGAGGATGCATAAAGAAAAAGAAAAGTCAAACTCAAAGCTGAAAGAAGGTAGACTGGAGATAAGCCAAATAGATAATAGAAAAACAATAGAGAGAATCAACAAAATAAAGTTGGCTCTGTAAGAAGATTAATAAAATTGGAAAACTTTAGCCAAACTGACCATGAAAACAAAAAAAAAAAAAAAGAGGAAGATTCAAATTATTGAAGTAAAAAATGAAAGTAGGGATAGTACTACAAACTTTAAAGAAATAAAAATGAATAAAAGAGAACTGTGAAAAATTTTTTATTGTGTTCAGTCACCAAGTCATGTCTGACTCTTTGGAACCCCACAGACCACAGCACGCCAGGCTTTCCTGTCTCTCACCATCTCCCAGAATTTGCCCAAGGGACTTCCCTGGTAATCCAATGGTTAAAACTTCACCTTCCAATTCAGGGAATGCAGTTTTAATCCCTGATTGGTGAGTTAGGATCCCACATACCTCATGGCCAAAAAACCAAAACATTAAAAAACAGAAGTAATATTGCAACAAATTCAATAAAGACTTAAAAAAAAATGGTTCACATTAAAAAAAAATTAAAGAAGTAAAATGTTATCAATAAAATACTGGCAAAAACAAATCCAGTGGAACATTAAAAGATTTATACACTAAGACTATGGAATTGATCTCAGGAATATAAAATTGACTCAAGATAAAATTATCATTCTATGTAAAAAAAAAAAAAGAAAAAATCATTCTATGTGGCATAGTATATTACTAGAATACAGGATGTTATAGTATTAATAGAAACATAAAAGGGAGAAAAAATCCAGTACTTTTTCTTGATGAAACAATATAAAATTAGGAATAGGTAAAATTTTCTTCAAAGAGATAAAGAGAACCTACAAGAAACCCTGCTACCAAAATATTCAATCATGAAAGATTGAAATGCTTTCTCATTAATATCTGAAACAAGACAAGGATGTTCACTCTTATCTCTTCTATAGCACAGATGCTATAGAGGACACTTAGGCAAGAAAATGAAATAAAATGCATCCAGGTTAGAAAGAGAAAGAAACTCTATTTGCACACAACATGATATTAGGTGTAAAAAAAGTCCTAAGGAATTGAAGCACCTGTTAGAGCTAATAAACAGTTTCTGCAAGTTTGCAAGATATGATATAAATATACAAAAATCAATTGCATTTCTCTCGCTGGGAATAAGTACCCAAAATGATACCAGGAAAACAATTCTACTTACAGTAGCATAACGAAAAAAATTGCTTGGGAGTAAGTTTAACAAAAGAATTGCAAAACTTGTACACTGAAAATTGCAAAACACTGCATAAAGACATTAAAGATGACCTAAATAAAAGAAAAGGCATCTCAAGCTTTTGGATAAATAGTGCTCTATAAATGACCTCAGATTTAATGTTATCATTTTCAAAATCCCTGTTGGTTTCTTTGAGGAATTTATAAGCCAATTCCAAAATTAAAATACCAATTCAAGTAAACTGTAATAGTCAAAGCAATCATGATAATTACTGAGTAGAAAAAAATTATGCTTTCCAATTGCAAAAGTTACGATGAAGCTAACATAGATTTCCCACCTGAATTTCCAGCCTGTCGTCTTACCCTATAAATTTGAGACTCATGGCTACTGCTCAACTCTCAACTGGGTTTCCAGTTAGCCGGCCTGCCCTGTAGATTTCAAACTTGCCAGACTATAATTATGTGAATAGAATGGAAACCGGGAAGGATTTATATGTTCCAAAATTCTTTCTTTTCAAGGAAACCCCAGTTTCAGTGGCGAAGGCCTTTCAAGTGATTGGATGAGAACTCCTACATTATCAAGGGCAATTTTCTTTGCTTAAAATCAACTTATTGTAGATATTAGTCACAAAACCCCTTCACAGCAACATCTAAACTATCATTTGATCAAAATGACCACCATAGGTAAATGAACTTTACACATAAAACTAACCATCACATAGCCTTAATTATGTGTTCATCAAATTGAAACACACATGGAAAAAAAATGTGTAAAGGTCATTGTGTTTTTCCTTTAATACAGACTGCATTATTTTTTCTCTCTTCATCTTTGACTACTTTACAATGTCCAAATGTGATTTACTTATTCCAGGGTTTACAAGATGAATAGATGATGTAATTCAAGAAGAAGGAAAGATGAAGTAAGGTATTAACATTTTTCAAGTTAATTACTTTCATTTTAAAGCAGTTAGTAAAAAGCAGTGTTTATTGTAATAAACAAATAGAGATGACTAGGAGATAAGACTAGAAAAATTCATCTCACTGAAATAGGAAAAGAAAATTGATGACAAAAATATATTAGCTGTAAGAAATAATTAAAAGGAATGTTTGGAGTCATAACAAAAATAATGATAATTATAACAAAAACTTTGTATAGTTAAAATTATTTTTATATTTTATATACATTTAAGTAATTAATTCTTATTTTTTCTCTCTAAATTTCTATATATAAAGCTGCTCTTCATATAATTGATCTAAAATTATTTCTATAACTGTATTTATTTCATATTTTCTCATGTGTATACAAATATTATATTTATTTTTACTTTCTGATAAAAATAGTTTTCATTGGTTAACTATGCCTCTAAGGAAGAAAAGTATTAGGGCTGAAATGGAACAATAATTTAAAGCTAAAATGAAATTATAAATTCCAATAAATAGCATTCAAAAGTTAGATTAATGTGTTTGCTTCCAAGGCCTTTTATTAATACGTAAGTGAACTGAAAGTCACTCAGTCATGTCTGACTCTTTGCAACCCCAGAGTCCATGGGATTCTATAGGCCAGAATACTGGAGTGGGCAGCCATTCCCTTTCCAGGGGATTTTCCCAACCCAGGGATTGAGCCCAGGTTTCCTACATTGTGGGTGGTTTTTCTTTACCAATTGAGCCTCAAGGGAAGCCCAAGAATACTAGAGTGGATGGCCTATCCATTCTCCAGCAGATCTTCTTAACCCAAGAATCAAACTGGGGTCTCCTGCATTGCAGGCAGATTCTTTGTAAGCTGAGCTATCAGGGAAACTCATTTAAAACTAAGGAGGCTGCTAAGAAAAAAAAAAAAAATTCCATGTGATTTAATTGCTAGTCAAATTTTTCTACTTATAAAATGTGGCTATACTTACATATGAGATAGATAATACTACACATCCACATTCTGTGACTTAAACTGAACAAAAACAAGAATCAAACTATTTATTTTTTTAAAAATGGCTAATATGTACACAGTTTGTTGTTGTTGTTTAGTCACTAAGTCATGTCTGAATCTTTTGTCACCCCATGGGTGTAACCCTCCAGGCTCCTTAGTCCATGGGATTTCCTAGGCAAGAATATTGGAGTGGATTGCCATTTCCTTATCCAAGTAATCTTCCTAACCCAGGGATGGAAACTGTGTCTCCTGCATTGCAAGCAGATTCTTTACCACTGAGCCACCTGGGAAGCCCTTTGTTGTTGTTTAGTCCAATTCTTTGCAACCCCATGGACCGCAGCAAGTCAGGCTTCCCTGTCTCTCACTATCTCCCAGAGTTTGCTCAATGGACTTATGTCCAATGATGTTATCCAGCCATCTCATCCTCCGTTACCCTTTTCTCCTCCTTTCCCAGTCAGAGTCTTTTCCAGTGAGTCAGCTCTTAGCATCAGGTGACCAAAGTATCAGAGCTTCAGCTTCAGCATCAGTCCTTCTAATGAATATTCAGGGTAGATTTCCTTTAGGATTTGAGTCCTTGTGATTCAAGAGACTCTCAAGAGTCTTCTCACTACTGATTCAATGCTCAATGAATATGAGTCCATTTAACTGGTTTAGTTGAGTTAAATTTGTGATTGCTCACCCTAAACCACTTTTGCTATTCTAATGCTTGAGCAATCCTTGCGGTAATTTAAATATGGGAAGTATTAAGCTGACCTGGAAAAAAGATAGCAGTGAGTTTTTATGGTTAGTACTAATGAGCCAAGTTGATGGTAGACCTTCAATTTTCTATTCTCAAATAATTTTCCATCATGTAGCACACACAAACTTGATTGTTTGGAAACTCCCACCAATACTTATAGTAAAGTGGAATTACTATTTCAGGTACCATTTTTACAAATATTATGTAGCTAGTAGAAGCAGATTAAGATACAAGAAGAAACCTTGCAGTAACCTCGGAAAAATTGAGCAAGTCACTTACATCCTCTAGCTTTAGTGTCTAGACTGGTTAAAGAAGATACTGAGTTTGCTTAGCTAGCCCTAAAATGTGACTCCATGGGAGTATTTGAGATGACTTTAAATGGCTTTAAATTGTTACATCTGCATTTAAAAGTGAATTAGAAAATTCAATTTATTTTCTAACATTTCAACTAACACTACTGAAAATTGTCAATGCATACTAAGTATTTTATTCCTGCAATGGAATGTTCAATACTGCTTTTCATAAGTAGATGTTTCATTATAGACACAAAAAGAAAAAATAACTTTAATTAACTTTCAGTATAAAAATCAATGACCATAACTGAAAAAATATATTGGGCTAAGTCCAGTTCAAATTACAAAGGAATTTTCTCAGTTGTGACTTTATGCTTCAAATATTTCTTCAGGAATATTACTTTGTGGTATACTAAACTGAATAACACTCTTCATTGTTAAGACAAAGGGAAATTGATTTTGTTAAATAAGTACGCACATTGATGATTAAAAAAGATATATAGGTGAATCTGTATAAAAGCATACAAAGAAATAGCAATACATGAGAGAATTGTTATAGTGATTTGAACAACCATGCTCTCTATAATGCAAAAATAAGGCATATATATATACTTATAAAGGTCAAGCCTTTGGAAGATATATAACGTACAGGGCATATTTGGCAATACTTTATCTACTAGCTCAGTTTGAGAATACATTGCACTATCAAATAGGAAATTATTTAGTTTAATACTCGTTTCTAAATTTTATGGAATCTAAAATTTCCTTTTTCACTATTAAATGCAAGTACAGGTCAGATTAACAATTATTTCAAGTATTCCATTGCTTCCCTGGTAGCTCAGGTTGTAAAGAATCTGTCTGCAATGCGGGAGACCTGGGTTTGATCCCCAGGTTGGGAAGATGCCCTGGAGAAGGGAATGGCAACCCACTCCACTATTCTTGCCTGGAGAATTACATGGACAGAGGAGCCTGGCAGGCCACAGTCCATAGGGTCACAGAGCATCAGACATGACTGAGTGGCTTTCACTTTCACTTTCAACCATCACTAAATGTGCATAACCTATTCTCAAGTATCAGACACTATTTTGCCTGGAAATTTTCTTGTACCACAGGCATCAGCAAACATTTTCCGTAAAAGTAAATAGTTCACATTTTGTGGTAGATTGGTCTATGTAGCAACTCCTCAGCTCTGTTGTAGTGTGAAAGTAGCCGTAATCTTACATAAAGAATAAGTGTAGCTATTTTCCAATAAAGCCTTATTAATAACAACAAGTTATGGGCAAGATTTGGATTTTTGTTCCACAGGTTGTAACTTATTAACCCATCTTAATTCAATAGGTCATACACTATTGAAAACTATTTCTGAGGATACTGTGTTAGCTACTTCCTACACAAAATGAAGCATCAGTACATTATTTTCCTAATTTTATGAAGCCCCTGTGCAATTGTATCCATACAGATCTCTATAAAATGCAACACATTTTATTATATTGTTTAAGTCTGGGGAAAATTAGAATACTTTTGAACTTTTAAAAGTTTCATTTGGTTATTTAAGCCTGAAGGGAGAATAAGGAAAGATAATTGCAAGTAACAAACCATGTGAATGCAGATAATAAGGTCCAATACTAGTTATAGACCACTCAGTGGCATTTAACTGATTAGAACATAGATTTATTGTCTTCAAGTAGTACTTCAGAAATTGCCTCTTTTGCATTAGGAATTTGGTTTTAGAAAAGGTGAGCTGTAACTAATATTGGGCTTAATTATCCTTCCTTATGGAAAATTACATGAGATTCTATATTAGCCCATTTTTCTCCTAATTATGCATTTTCTTATTGAAAAATATCACAATAAGAGAAAATCTCAAATCTAAATCTCTTAGACTTTTTTTTAACACCCTAAGAAATATGAATCAATGTATCCTACCTCAAACAAAAAAGTCTCAAAATTGGTTAGCTAAATAATTGATCTGATCACTAATTAACAGAGTGGAAAATCACACATCTGTTAGAAGTGTTTCACATAAAAAGTTTGGGAGAATAAAGGCTAAAGATATATCACCCTGTTAGAGCCAGAAGTGTGTCTCACAAGTAAGGGCATGTTCTAGAGACAGTTTGTAAAAGGTAAGGCTATGTTTCTAAAACAATTTGATTTCTGATACCACTTTAAAATATTGTATACAACAGTGTTGTAAGAGTAACCTGGGATTCTTCTTTGACCTATATTTATATACATGTCTCCATTACCTATAGAAAGACAAACACAGGCAAATTTCCTGTAGAGAACTGAGTTTGTAATGTCTAAAAAGAAATGGTGAGCCCTGCAGATAGATCTATTTAAGTGATGTAATCTATTTAAATAGATCTATTTAATAATCTGTTAAAGTGATGTGATCTATTAAATAGATCTAAGTGATCTATTAAGTGGTGAACTGAACTATAAGTGTAGAGGGACCTATGGTGCATTTGGAGTACCTGCATCTGAAAAGATGCAGATGCAATGCAGAATTTACTGAGTATGTGCACTACTAAGAATATGAAAATGAGGAAGCCATGGACTGTTCCTTGGAAGAATTCAGTGAGGTATATTAATCAACACAATCACAATACTATAAAGCAGAGCAGGGTAGATGGGCCCAAATGATTTTGTTCTATGGATAGAGAAGATGAATTACGTCTGTACTCGGTGCTCACACAATATTTTGTGAACTGAGATGAGATTAGAGTTCTTTATGCACTGACATGTAGAGTGCCTCAGTGTGTGATGTGCAGAAGTTTTATATAGTGAGAGGGGGGAAAAGGAAAACAGAAGAACCTATAAACTGGGAATAAATAAATATTCTACCTTTAGAGAAATGGGCAAAACAGAACAAAACACTGACTATTTTTTGAGAGAGCCTTCTTATTTTGTAGGATATTCCTTAGCTTGGCTTTATCTTATGTTTCTTCATCATTAGATTCTGGTAATCTGTTTTTGGCTGGAATATCACAGCTGTGATATCACAGCTGCTGCTGTGTCCTTCTCAGCGCAATACATTAAGAGACATCTGACATCTCATTATTGGTGATGTTAACTTTTATCTCTTGGATAAGGTAGTTTCTCAAGATTTTCCACTGTAAAGCAGCTCTTTTACCATTTTTCGCCAATAATACCTACAGGAAATAAATTCAGACTTTGTAAAAACTTTATTTTTCATCATATTTTTGACTGCTAGTTTTTGCATTCATTGATGACTTTTGCCAGAAGAATCTTTTGTAACTACTGCAGTTGCCAAATCATGATGTTCTACATCCAGCACTGCTTCCCTGCATACTTAGTTGGCATGATACTATAGTAAGAAGCTTTCCTTTCTTATGTCACTTATTTATTAACTTATTTATATCAGTATGGACCCCTTGATTCTTAATTTTTTAATGGGTTGTAATTCCTTACTCTCACCATTTGTGTAATGCTCAAATAGTCCCCAGTTTGGCTACTGTGAGTACTTCAGACAGACTCCTGTTTTCATTTCACATGTCTATATCATTCTTTGTCCACTTCCTTATTGGCCAGGAATCTTAGAAAATGTTAAGATTATGAAACACAAAGAAAGACTGAAGGACCATTCCAGATTAATTAAAAATTAATGACAATTGAACTCAGCATATGTCATGAATTGAATCCATGGATGGAATTTTCCATGCTATAAAAGAAATTCATAAACAAAATTTGAATGGCTGGATAAGAAATAATGACATTATTTATATATGAATTTTCTACCTTATACAATTATACTGTACTTAGGTAAGAAAATGTTCTTATTTTTGTCATGTATCTAGTGACACAATTAGAAATAAAGGGGCATCATGCCTGCAATGTGCTGTCAAATATTTCAACATTTCAAAAAGAAACATATTGAAAATGTTAAAAAGTGAATGTGAAAAACAGTTAACATCCAGCGATTTTGTGTGAAGGGACATGGAAATACTTTGTACTAATATGCAAATTTTATTTGTGTTAAATTATGTAAAAATAAAACCCTAAAAACTGTACAAGTTCAGAGACAGGGCTGTAGGCTAAACCCTTATGTGTTCAAGTGCTTATATAGCCATATGCACATATGTTCACTCAGAACAGAGTTACACACTTGAAGACTGAATAGTTGTATGTTAGATTATGATTTTGTGGGCCTAATCTATTCCTAGATACAAGAAATATGATATCTAATATTTTATTTATTGATTAACCTATTAGTTTTTATTCACCCCAGGCTTTGGGAGAAAATAAAATAATGTCTCAACTCTATTCCTCTTTAAGAAAATAAAGAACTATCTGGATGGTGACAAAAATGTAATGTTTAACCTAGAGCAATCATAGATAAATTAACAGCTCTCGAAACCAAATTCTGTATAATATATTAAGAAGTAATATATAAAAAGTACTTGTATATAAAGATTAGAGGGAGTGGTTTAGATTGTATAGTAATAGTCAGACAATTATACAATAAATTAGAGTTACATGAACATGAACATTAAGAAAAAAAGAGCAGATTGAAGTAAAATAGAATACATTCACTTTAAGTGCTTAAGCACAATTGTATTCCTGACTTCTTTGTTTTCTCAACTTAATTCTATATTGTATCTAGACAAAATTTTTCTCTTTGATATTTACTAGTGGCTTTAACACAGATATTTTGCCAAAAATGTAGATTGCTTAGCAACTGCCTCATTTTATGGTAACTATCAAAAATGACATTGTCTGACATTTAAAATTATTTCACCTTATTAAAAGTAAGGCAAGACCATTTAATTTAGTTGAAAGCCTCATATGGAAATAGATACACAGGGTGAATTCCACTTAATTTCAGCCATAAAACCAAAGTTAAATAAGATGTCAATTGTTAGATTCCAAGGTCGCTAACAAAGATACTTCATTTTGAACCTATTTATATACTTTACACTTTATTTTAAAGATCTTAATCTTGAATAAAAGAATTCCTTGCCTATGGTTAGTATTCAGGAAGTTAGCAAATTCTATGAATTCAAAAGTGAAATATTTTTGTATATGTGATTTATACTTTTAATTTCACCTGTGGGTAGAATATCTATAGCTTTTATTAGATTCCCAAATGAGGTTATGGTGAAGATGTGTATTATATGGTCAATTCATATTTTTATCTCTATGGATTCCTCAGAGCACTCTCTGAAGGGTATCATTTTAAAGCAGATTGCATAGTTATGCTAGAGTGAAGTAACTGAGATCGCTTTCTTTATCAAAGATTTAATAATCAGCAATACATCTATACAACCATCTAACAGCATGAAGTTTTAGATGCACCAAGTATTATAAAAGCCTCTAAATTTTACAGTTTAAAAAATGATGTCTCAAGGTCAATAAAATTAAAACAAATATGACCTTCTTTTTAACTACACCAGGGTTCCTGTAGCACATAAAAAAATAATTTGAATTCTGTATAAAATTGCCCTGAAACATATGCTAACTCTGGTAACATACTGTTAGGCACCTCAGTTCAGTGTAATAAGCATTAATATTGTAAGTATCAGCCTTGTGGTAAACAGTAAAAAATATTTTATGCTATAAATGGGCCAAAAACCCTGACTCTTTTGATTCATATTAATCAAATAAATGCTGCAATGGCAACCAGAAAAGGAAATAAAAACTTGACCTTCAGCATAAGCAGGAGACCCCACACCACTATACATGAGGGAGGGCTAGAGAATGCAACTGATGCCCAGTAAGGTCTGGGAAAGATGCCTAAGGAAGATAATTTCAGGAACTATTCTCAAACTAAGGTCAAGGAGAATAATTCTCCAAAGTAAGTGGCACTCACTGAGAGACAATAAATAAGCAACCTTCTTTAACACAAGAGCAGTTGCTTATAAAGGCTGATGCTAAACAGTTGCCATGAACTCCTTTTTGATACAACACAGAAGAGTCAGGCATAATGGAGGTAAAGGAGGATATATATGAATGCTTGTGAGTCTGTTGTTTAGGAAATAATTGGAAACATCTTTGCAGTTGGCAAGACCTCTTAGCTTGGAGAAAGCAAAGAGATAAAATAAATCATTTGCACACACTAAATTTTCTGCCTTGAATACTACCTCTCCACATTTCCACACATATTTCCTGCAAACAGTTGGTTAGAAAGGAACTCATGTCATTAAACAATGTTTTATAGGTAAAAAGTAATTTGCACAAGACATTAAAAAACTATAAGAATTAAGAAGAAAAAACTAAAAAACAAAAAATGGCAGAGAAAAAATCGTTGCCCACCCCAAAGTTTTGCAAAAACTCAAATGAGATGTAAAAGCTCAAGGATGAGCTATCATAGTGTCTGAAGTTGAGCTTATAGGTGAGAACAAAAAAGAGAAACTAGGAAAGAAATTGTTATCACATTCTAAACAATTAAAAAGGAAAATAGTGTCCAAAGAATTAAGGACAGATTACTAGCTTGAGAAAGCTAGGACAAAAAAGTAAAGATAGAGTTTAAAAATTATTATAAACAGAATTACATATATGTTTACATAATTGTTTATGTATAGATGATAGAAAGATGAATATAACTGTAGTGTATTCATAAAGGGTGAATGTAAGGGGGCAAAATGAACAACCTGAAGAGGGAGAAGACATTTATTGATATAACTCCGTTAGAAAATTCACAACTAAGATACACTTGAATCACAAAGAAATTGTCTCACAAGATACATTGCCAAAAGACCAGGGTTTGGCACACTATGAATTACACCCATATAAATAACAAATGGACTTTATCTTTTAATACTTTAATTTCTTCTTCTGTGTGCTCCTTATGTATGTTATATACTAGTACTCTGCTCAAGTTTGTTCAAATTCTGCTTATTAACTTGCATGCATGGCTGTAAGAGTTGGACCGTAAGAAAGGCAGAGCACCGAAGAATTGATGCTTTTCAACTGTGTTCCTGGAGAAGATGCTTGAGAGTCCCTTGGCTAGCAAAAAATCAAACCAAATAATCCTAAAGGAAATCAACCCTGACTATTCCTTGGAAGGATTGATGCTGAAGCTGAAGCTCCAATACTTTGGCCACCTGATGTGAAGAACTGACTCATTGGAAAAGATCCTGATGCTGGGAAAGAATGAGGGCAGGAGGAGAAAGGAGTGACCTAGGATGAGGTGGTTGTATGGCATCACTGACTCAATGAACATAAATTTGAGCAAACTCCAGAAGATAGTGAGGTGCAGGGAACCCTGGTGTGCTGTAGTCCATGGGTCTCAAAGACACAACTTGGAGACTGAACAACAACAATGAAAGTTGCTTATATGACAAGTAAATTAACTCTCAGTCATGATATTAGTATATGTTTAAACATATTGGCATTTAACTTGTACTCAAATTATTTTTTATTAACAGATTTATGAATCAAATATTTTGTGATTTCTGGTTTCTAATATTACACAGATGAATTTGTTAGATTCAAATATATCAGTGAATTCTATTTACTCTTTGGGTCCTGTGTAATGTTTAAAACTTGTCAAAGCTTTAAGATTATTATCACTGTTATAAATCCCATTTATTTTCTACTACCATTATGGCTATATTTAAATGTACAATAGCTCTGATTTTTAGCATGGTCTTGCAAATGAAATAGCATGTACAAATATGATTACAAATTGTAGTTTTTTATTCAATAGTACATTGAAGTATCAATAAATAATTCTATGTAATAGGTACTGTTTGCAGATTATGAAATTTTCTATATATTTTGAAAAGTGAAATAGGTGTATAGTTATCTTTTCTTTTTTTTTTTTTTTTAGCTCAGTAGTTGCAATGCATGATCTTAGACACCCCATGACATGTGGGATCTTAGTTCCCAAACCAGGAATCAAAACTGTGTCCTCTGCATTGGAAGATGAATTATTAACCACTGAACCACCAGGGAATTCTCTATAGTTGAGTCTTACTTTTTTTTTTTTTATCTATCTGTCTATGCTATAACTTTTGATTGGAACATTTATTCCATCTACATTAAGAGAAATTATTAATAATAACTTAATAATGCCATCTTATTAATTGTTTTCTGGCTGTTTTGTATGATTTTTGTAGCATTCGCCCTTTCTTGCTGCATTCTTTCATCACTTGATGACTTTCCAGAGTGGTATGTTTTGATTAATTTCTCTTTATTTTTTGTGTATCTACTGTAGGCTTTTGCTTTCTAGTTACCATGTTGTTGTTTAGTCATTCAGTCATGTCTAACTCTTTGTGACCCCATGTACTGCAGCACACCAGGTTTCCCTGTCCTTCACTATCTCCTGGAGTTTGCTCAAACTCACTTCCATTGAGTCGATGATGCCACCCTAACATATCATCCTCTGTCACCCTCTTCTCCTCCTGCCCTCAATCTTTCCCAGCATCAGGATCTTTTCCAATGGGTGGGCTGTTCACATTAGGTGGTCAAAGTATTGGAGCTTCAACTTCAGCATCAGCCCTCCCAATGAATATTCAGAGTTGATTCCCTGTAGGATTGACTTTGATTTCCTTGCTGTCCAAGGGGCTCTCAAGAGTCTTCTACATCACCACAGTTCTAAAGAATCAATTCTTTAGCACTCAGCCTTCTTTGTGGTCCAGCTCTCATATCTGTACATGACTACTGAAAAAACCATAGCTTTGACTATATGAAACTTGGTGGCAAATTGATGTCTCTGCTTTTTAATATGCTGTCTAGGCCTGTCATGGCTTTTCTTCTAAAGAGCAAACACTTTTAATTTCATCACTGCAGTACCATCCACGGTGATTTTGGAGCCCAAGAAAATAAAAAGTCTTTCACTGTTTTCCATTTTTACCCTTTCTATTTGCCATGAGATGATGGAACCAGATGCCATGATCTTTATTTTTTGAAAGTTGAGTTTTAAGCCAGGTTTTCCACTCTCTTCTTTCATCTTCAACAAGAGGCTCTTTAAGGGATATGTCATCTGCATATCTGAGGTTGTTGATATTTCTCTTGGCAATCTTGATTCTTTCTTGAGTTTCATCCAGCCTAGCATTTCACATGATTTACTCTGCAAATAAGTTAAATAAGCAGGGTGACAATATACAGCCTTGACATACTCCTTTCCCAATTTGGAACCAGTCCGTTGTTCCATGGCCAGTTCTAACTGTTGCTTCTTTTTTTTTTTTTTCCATTTATTTTTATTAGTTGGAGGCTAATTACTTTACAGCATTGCAGTGGTTTTTGTCATACATTGAATCAGCCATGGATTTGACTTGCACACAGGTTTCTCAAGAGGCAGGTCAGGTGGTCTGGTTTTCCCATCTCATGAAGAATTTTCCACAGTTTGTTGTGATCCACACAGTCAAAGGCTTTAGCATAGTCAATGAAGCAGAAATAAAGGTTTTTCTGGAATTCCTTGCTTTTTCTAGGATTCAGTGGATTTTGGTGATTTCATCTCTCGTTCCTCTGCTGCTTCTTGAGCATCCTGTAGTTCTCGGTTCTTGTACTGCTGAAGCCTGGACTGAAGGATTTTGAGCATTACCTTGATAGCATGTGAAACGACTGCAGTTGTGCAGTAGTTTGAACACTCTGTAGTTTGAATATTTTTTTCCTTCAACCTTTATACCGGAGATAAGTGGTCAACACAACACCATATTGCAGTTTTAGTTTTCTAAATTTGACTATGTTGTTACCAAAATGTATATTTTCTTATGTTTTCATGTTCTAATTAAGGATTTTTATTTCAGCTTAAACATGTCTAAATGTTTCTTATAAGTTAGGTCCAGGAGTGGTGAATCCTCTCAGCTTTTGTTTGGGAAAGCTTTTGTTTGTTTCTAAAAGAAAAAACTTTGCCAGACAGAGTACTCATATCGAGTTGTTGTTGTTGTTTTTGTTTCAGCACTTTAAATATTATTTCACTCTTTTCTGGTCTGTAAGTTTCCTGATGAGAAATTTATTGATAATCTTTTAAGAGGTCCCTTGTAAGTTATAAGCTTCTTTTTTCTTGCTGTGTTTAAGTTTCCAGAAGTCTTTGCTTTTAGATAGTTTTATTTTAATATGTCTTGGAGAATATATCTTTATTTGATGACCTGTGAACTTCATAAACTTGGATATTCAAATTTCACCCTAGATTTGAAAAGTTTTCAGATGTTATTTCTTTAAATAAATTTTAGCTCCCTTTCCCTCTCTTTTTCCAGAAATTTACTGCCTGCTTTTTTAGTGGTATCCCCTAGATCACAAAGACTTTTTTCACTCTTTTTCATTATTTTATGTTTGTCCTCCTCTGATTGGATAGTTGCAAAATTCTTGTCTACTAATTCACAACTTCTTTCTTCTTCTTGATCTATTTTTTGAATTGATGTTCTCTATTGAAATTCTCATTTAATTCATTATATTCTTCTCCAGAATTTGTTTCATTCATTTTTATGATTTCTATTTTTTTGTTAAACTTCTCATTTTATTTGTGACATTTTCCTTGATTTTGTTTAATTATCTTTCTGTGCTTTTTTTGTGTTTTGTTTTTTTGTAGCTCACTGAGCTTCCTTAAACAGTCATTTTGAATCTTGAGTAAATGACATGTCTCCATATTTTGGGGGTTGGTTACTGAAAGATTTTTGTGATAATTTGGCTGTGTTATGCCTTCTTGACTCTTCATAACTCCTTGAAGTCTTTTTTTTTTTTTTTTTTAATTTTTGGCTGCACTGGGTCTTCATTGCTTAGCATGGGTTTTCTCTAGTTGTGGTGAGTGGGGGCTACTCTTCTACTCTTCAGTGTGGTGTGTGGGCTTCTCACTGAAGTGGCTTTTCTTGTTATGGAGAATGGCATCTCGGTGCCCAGGCTTCAGTAGTTGGAGCATGTAGGCTCAGTAGTTGTGGCTCTCAGACTCTAGAGAGTGGGCTCATTAGTTTTGGTGCACAGTCCTAGCTTCTCTGCAGTGTGTAGAATCTTCCTGGACCAGGGATTGAATCCATGCCCCCTGCATTGGCAAGCAGATTCTTATCCACTGCATCATGAGGGAAGTCCTCCTTGAAGTCTTATATTGCTGTCTTAATAGTTACACTAGCAATCACTTCTTCCAGCCTTTATTAATTAACTGTGGGAGAGAAATAACTTTCATCAACTTTGCTAGTAATTCTAAGTTTTTCACAGACCTCCAATGGGTATGCCTGCTCTATATTTGTGGCAGAATTCTTAAGCTTGTATACCATCTCTTGACCCTACAAAGCACAAGGCTGGGTGTTGACAGCTTTTCTTTTGCTTTCTCAAGACTGGAGTTAAACCTCAATTTATGGTCTCTCCTTGATCCACAGAGTCAAGTCAGTTTTCTGTGTATGCTCACAATTCAACAGACAAAGCCCACTATAACCACCATTTTGAACAAACATAGTCAGGCTTAAGGTGGGGTGTGTCTGGATGAAGTATTCAGAGTACTGGGTGTGTTTGTGGGCCATTTTGATGGACCCACAGATGAGGCATTTCCAGCAATTGTGGGCAGACTTCTTGATGGAGTCCATGGGGTAGTAGGATTCATATCCCTCGAATGTCACCAGAGCGTCCTATCTGCCACTCTCTCCTAGCATCTTTCCACCTCCCAGACATTCATCTTGCAACTCAGTACTCTTAATAAGGCAAGAAAGAAATAGGCTGCTTTGTCCCACACAGCTCGGAAAGCCAGGTACTCACTTATATGCTCTTATTCTCCCCTGTAGGAGAAATGGCAGGCCAAGAAAATCTCCTTTAGCACTGAGCTGGGGAAAGATGACTTGTATAAACTCAAACTATTTATTTTATCCTCTCCAATGTGTCCAAACATTTTTTGTTGTTGTTGTGGCAGTGTTTTTTGTTTTTGCTTGCTTCAGTGCTGTGTTGGAACTTTTATATTGAAAACTTGGACTTCCACAAGGAACTCCATACATATTGAAGAAAGTTTTTTTCAGGAGCTTCCAAACTAATGCTGAGAGGACCTGAAGCCTATTTGTGGCCAAGTGAAATGTTCACAGACAAGACCCTAGGTTTTTATGCCCATTGCCTAGTACACAAGTGGGTCAAATCCCTCCTGGGCCTATTGACATATGGTGCTGGATCCCACAAAGATACTTTTGCCCATGAATGAACACCAAATTGTTGTTGCTGGGGAGGGAAATGATGAAGGATGCATTATTCAGCCACATTGCTGATATCACTCCCACTCTACATCCTTTTATTGATGTTTCATCCATTTACTTTAGAAGTAATTATTAATAAGAGCTTTCTATTTGTATTTTATTCATTCTTCTGAATAAAATTCAATTTTCTGTTTTTTACTTCTCTTTTTCTCTCTTCTCTTGCTGTCTCTTTGTGGTTTTGCAATTTTTTGTTGTGGTATTTTTTACTTTTCTCCTTATATATTTCTATGATGAGTTTTATCCTTGTGGTTACCATGAGGCTTGCACTGAACCTCTTAGAGTTGTAGTAGTCTATTTTAAGCTGATGACAACTCTATACTTTTAGTTGTCTCCCAAACATATTTTTTTCAGAGTTTACTTTTAATGTTGTTTATCCATTAGCACATTTCTGTGGTTATGCATGTGCATGCTAAGTCTCTTCAGTCATGTCTGACTCTGTAAAACCCTATGGACTATAGCCCACCAGGCTCCTCTGTCCATGGGCTTCTCCAGGCAAGAATACTAGAGTGTGATTATAATTATTCTTAAGACTTTATTATTTAACTTTTATAAGGGCTTCCCAGGTGGCACTAGAATTAAAGAACTCGCCTGCCAATGCAGAAGACCCAAGAGACACAGGTTCAATCCCTGGGCCAGGAAGACCCCCTGGAGGAGGACATGGCAGTACACTCCAATATGATTCTCTGGAGAATCTCATGGACAGAGGAGCTATAGCTGGCAGGCTATAGTCCATAGGGTCACACAGAAAAAATATGATTGAAGAGACTTAGCATGCATGCATTAGAGTTAAAAGTAATCCAGGTACAATATTACATCATTCCATGTTTGTCTGTATGCTTACATGTATCAGTGAGATTTGGGGGTAGACAATTGACACAGCCTTTCTAAATGTGAAAGTAGGCACAAAAGAGTAGATGTGAACACAATTCATGACATAAATATTATAGGCACTTGGTGCTGGCTACTTTAATTACATGCAGTAGATATTGTTAAAAACTTCTGAAGATTAATAGGAAAAACAAACAAACAAAAACTTCTTACGTGTAGTGGATTTTCTGTGTTTGTGAATTTCATTGATTTGCTATCTTTACCATCAAGATTCCTATAGCTTTTTGTTATATTAAAACTGAAGTATAATTTATAAAGAGAAAAAAGTCCCCCTTTGGTTTTTAATAAATATTTGATTATTTTACAGGTGATCTGCTTTCAAGATCTGAATTTCTTCCCTCATATCACCAATCACATGCACACTACATTTAAAGGTAAGGTTGCCATATCAACATATGAAATTTAAAATGCTTCAGTGCTTACATAATAACTTAATTTTTTTCTTGATACATACTGTTAATAGCTTGTCCAGACACACTGCATTACATCCCTAAGCACTAGATTTATGTTTAAAAAGATAACTCCAAGATTCATGTCTTCAGCACAAACATTCTTTTTACACAGACAGTGCTTATAGACAGTAGCCTATGTGATATCTTCAATATGGATAGATATCATTGACTTTTGAAGAATAAAAATTCTAATATTGACCCATTTTACTAATCCTACTCTTTCTGTCAGACTTTTTCTGATGGTAAAAGTTTATTAGTCTTTCCCCATTTCAGTAAATACTATTATTCATTAATTCACTTATTCAGCAAATGTTTATTGGTTTATTGCTAGGTTTTGATAATAGACTGGTAAGTGAAAGGTAAGTTGCTTTTGATTTCATGAATATTAGTCAAGAAGGAAATACAAATATCAATTAGTAGCACATTAAAATTTCAATATTCTTTGTTAAAAGATTATTAGTAGAACATTGATACCTCTGTAAGGATGTAATGTAGAGAACAATAGAAACCAAACTAGAGGCTCAGAGAACCTAGTGTTTAATATAAGAAACAGAAGAAACTCGAAAGGATGAATTGAAAATATAGGCTAAGAAGTTTTAATGAACAAGATGGTGAGTAGCAGCACCAATTCAAGCAGAAGACTAAGAATATGCAGAGAACTAATGGAAGACTCATTATATATATGGAGAGAAAGAATATTTTTTAATCAGCAACTTAAAAGAATAATGTGATAGTTATTGAAATGGTGATAAAACTGTAGATTGAACATAGAACTATGGTCATAAATTCTCTCCCAGACATACTGTATTAAATATTCTTTGAAATAATAAAATGAAGACTTTGAATAAGTAGTTATCATTATATGTCTAATGCTTGTAGGTGAGAACCAGATTTAAATTAAATTTCAGAATCAATTCATGTTTAGAAAACATTAATAGCTGAAGAACTTGCTCAGTGATTTGCACATGCTGGAATACTGAGTAATGACCTCTATTTGCTCTACGCATTAAGCACCCTAGGTGACTCAGTGGTAAAGAATCTGCCTGGCAATGCAGGAGACACAAGAGATGCAGGTTCAATCCTAGAGTCAGGAAGATTCCAGGAGGAGGAAATGGTGACTCACTCCACTATTATTGCCTGGAAAAATCCAACAGACAGAGGAGCCTGGTGAGCTACAGCACATGGGGTCCCAAAGAGTCAGACATGACTGAACACACACACCATGTCCCTTTCATTCTCTTAATATGATTTACTGCTTTTACATTCTAAATGTTCTATCATCTTTATTGTCTTTGTACACTCTGCCATCACCAAATCACAGTGACACTCTATTTTTGTGAAGCTTGTATGGCAACAACAATCTGGAATTGAATAGTGAACAACCTGTACACTTGTGTGGATACATTCTGAAAAGGCTAACCCCAGTCATCATTATATCAGAATTATGTCAATAACCTAACCACCAAACTCCCAATTCTCATTTTTTCCTCTTTTAAATCTAATATCAGTTAGAGTTACTTTAAGATTGTTCAGCTGCTAAACCATGTCTGACTCTTTGTGACCCCATCAACTGCAGCAGGCAAGAATTCTCTGGCCTTCACTATCTCCCAGTGTTTACTCAAATTCATGTCCATTGAGCCAATGCTGCCATCCAACCATCTCATCCTCTGTTGACCCCTTCTCCTCCTGCCCTCAATCCCTTCCAGCATCAGGGTCTTTTCCAGTGAGTGGGTTCTTCGCATCAGGTGGCCAAAGTATTGGAGCTTCAACTTCATAATCAGTCCTTCCAGTGAATATTCAGGGTTGATTTCATTTAGGGTTGACTTGTTTGATTTCCTTGCTGTCTAAGAGACTCTCAAGAGTCTTCTCCATCACCACAGTTCAAAAGCATCAATTTATCAGCACTCAGCTTTCTTTATAGTCCAACTCTCACATCCATACATGACCACTGGAAAAATCATAGCTTTGAGTATATGGAACTTGGTGGCAAAGTGATGTCTCTACTTTTTAATATGCTGTCTAGGTTGGTCATAGCTGTTCTTCCAAGGAGTGAGAGTCTTAATTTTGTGGCTGCAGTCACCATCTGCAGTGATTTTAGAGCCCAAGTAAATAAAATCTGTCACTGTTTCCACTTTTTTTCCTATCTATTTGCCATAAAGTGATGGGAGTGAATACCATGGTTTTCCTTTTATGAATGTTGAGTTTTTAGCCAATATTTTAACCTTTGTCAAGAGGCTCTCTAGATCCTCTACAGTCTTTCCCATTAAAGTGATATCATCTGCTTATCTGAGGTCATTGATATTTTCTCCCGGCAATCTCAATTCCAACTTGTGAGTCTTCAAGCCTGGCATTTCACATGATGTACTCTGCATAGAAGTTAAATAAGTAGGGTGACAGTATACAGCTTGGATGTACTCCTTTCCCAATTTGGAACTCGTCTGTCATTCCGTGACTTGTTCTAACTGTTGCTTCTTGACCTACATACAGGTTTCACAGGAGGCAGGTAAGGCGGTATGGTATCTCTTGAAGAATTTTCCAGTTTGTTGTGATCCACACAAAGGCATAGTCAGAGGAGGAGAAGTAGATTTTTTTTTTAATTCTCATGTTTTTTTTCTATTATCTAATGGATTCTGGCAATTTTTATTTCTAGTTATTCTTCCTTTTCTAAATCCAGCTTTTGCATCTGGAAGTCCTTGGGTCACATATTATTGAAGCCTAGCTTGAAGGATTTTGAACATTACCTTGCTAGCATGTGAAATGAGCCCAATTTTACAGTAGTTTGAGCATTCTTTAGCATTGCTCTCTTTAGGATTGAAATGAAAACTGGCCTTTAGTTTGTCCTAATTGTATTTTCTGCTCAAAACATTGCGATGTCTTCTGTTTATTAAAAGTATTATTTTAGAAATTTTGTCTCATTTCTTTTCAAAGGCCAAATTTGAGATTCTACTCTTGCTTCGTTTGAGTATCAAGTTGTTTTGAAAAGAATGTAGGAGCATTCTAAGACTTCAGCCAACTTTTGAGTATGAATTTACAAATATTTCTCATATCTTATTTGTCTTTTGACAGTTTTTTTATGATTTTCTTTTTGCCACACATTATTTAAACATAGTAACACAGTCAGTGTTTTTTCTTTATGACATCTTGATTTTCATTCTAGCATGGAATGGTTTTCTGTGTCTGCAATTTATTTTAATACAAGCAGTTTTTCTATTTACTTTTAACATTGAGATCATGGTATGTGATATTAATTTTTTCCTCATAGGATCTTTTAAATTCTCCAATCCATTTATTAAACACCCCTATCCAGATATCACTGAGTTAAGATGCTACTTTAATTGAATATTGAATTGCATATATTCTTGGATAAACTTTTGTTCTAATATTTTCCATAAATTTATTTGTCTATTCTAAAATCAATGCTATCTTTTCTGAATATAGCAACATCATTGTAAATTTTATTATCTAGTAGGGAAAAATCTATGACTATATTTTTCTATCAAAGAGAGCTTATAATTTTATCACAAATGTTCTTCAATAAATAATTTCTAAAGTTCTTTTCCAGATAAAATTGTAAAACATATTAGTAACAAAACTGGATACTTTGGAATTCTAAATGAAATTGCATTATGATTACACAGTAATTTAGAATTACTATCAACACAATTTCTCCATTTATTCAGTATGCTCTTTAAACAAAGTAACTTACTTTTTAAAATATTGCATGTGAATTAAAAATTAATTTTATTGTTACTGCCCTCATTATAAATGAAATTTCTCTCTGTTCATATTAGTAATGTTTAAATTATTACATAGGATATATGGATATATGTCCAGATATTTTAATAAATTATAGTATTATATAGTTATAATGCATGTATAGAAGTGCATATGCACACACATATATTGGTTATTTTAGCCTCTTTTAATTTTCACATATACAGTGCTATCTTCAATTTACAATTTTGTCTCTATTTTTTCAGTATTTATATTATTTATTGAGAATTTTTTTAGCATATTTTATTAGTTTTCTATCATCATAACAGTTACGTTGTGATGTAGCTGGAAACCACCGAATGACTTGGTTTATTTGCTTTTTTGCAGCATTTTTCTCATTGTTTTGGCATTATGAAATTACGTGGGAACTTTCTCTCCTATCTAATTAACACAACTACCATTATTAGGAGCCTGTCTTGGCAGTTAACTCACGTGGTCATCTTTGCCAACTGCAGACCATGTTTTTGTTTTGGGTTTTACCATGTCAAATAGCTTTCACTTAGGCACTGTGAGACTCCAAATGTCACCCTCTTCTAAAAGTAAATTATTATCCACCTTCACCTTCAATCTTTAACCCTGAAATTCAGACTGTCCTTATTAGTTTCAATTTCCAGGTGCCTCTGGGAAATTAGGGAGCAAGCATCTATGCTTGAGAAGGGAACCATTCCATGGGGTAGCTCTATTAAATGACAAAATGATTTAATGCTCCATGCTTTCTGCTAGCTTTGCAGTTTCAACACTCTATCTAATGAGTACAAGTCCCACATTCAGATTCTTCTATGGCAATACCATTTCACTTAGCTTCTACTCAGTTAAAGTGAAGGCTATAAGTGAGAATGAACAAAGTGCTCAGTGTATGTCACTGATGAGCTTCTCAGAATCAATCAGTTTGCTCATAATCATCTAAAAAATCAGTCATCATGGAAACACAAATTATATCTACAAAAATTTATCACATGCATCTATCAAATGCTTCAAAATGAAAAAGACCGAGAAAAATTTTTCAGGATATAGAAGAATCCATTTGCTCATACACTGCAGGTAGGAGTGAAACTATTTTCAAGGACTGTATGGCAATATCTGCTAAAATGAACTATGTACTTGCTCCACACTTCAGCAATTCTACTTCTTTGCATGTACATAAGAGAAATGAATGTCTATATCTTCTAAAAGACAGTTATGAGCATAATCATGTATGCCCTGAGTATATTCGTAGCATTTTCATTCACATAGCCACAAATTGAAAGCTATCAAGTGCTCAACAATAGTAGAATAAACACATAAAATGTGCTATATTCATGCCCTATTTTATTATTCTACAATAAAAAGAATAAACTGCAACATGAGTACATTTCAAAGACAGTATGCTGAATGAAGGGAACTAGTTGCAAAAGAGAACATACTTTATTATCTATTTTAATGACAAAAACCAAAAATAGTCAACTACCCTGAGTGACAGCAGGGTACTTCCTGGGTACTTCCAGCAGTGACCCTGGGTACTTCCAGGGGTGTTGTCTAAGAAGAATTACAAAGAACTTGTCATGGGCATGAAAACAAGCTTATGGTTACCAAAGGGGAAAGGGAGGTAAGAAGGCATAAACTAGGAGTATAGGATTAATAGATACAAAGTACAATATATAACATAGATAAGCAACAAGGACTTATCATATAACACAGGAAATATTCAATATCTTGTAATGAAAAATCATCTCAGAAATTATATATACATATATATTAGAAGAATAACTTTGCTGTACACTTGTAAGGTATAATTTGCAGTAGTGTATATCAACTATAGTTCTAATTTTTAAAAAAAGAAACTGTCATGTGTACCATAAATGTGTTAAATCTTCATCATTGTGATGATTACATGGTATATTTATATGCAAAAAATAATTGAACAGTGCAGTAAAATCAATAAGTATTTACTCTACTTGAGGTATCTAAAATAAAGAAAATTAAGTGCATGTGCTATAAATAATTTAAATATCAGTTGAGGAGCATAGCTCAGGTCCTTTTTGTCATCTTTCAGGCCTAATCATAGGCACTCACAAAGGCTTTACGTGGAGGGTCTCACATGGGATAGCTATTTCCTACCCCCACCAGCACGCTGGACTCAGTGCATAGCCATTGCACTGCAATCTCAAAGGGAGATACAGACGAGGTGCTCCCTGGGATGGTTGTTGTTCAGCCACTCAATCGTGTCCAACTCTTTGTGACCCCTTGGATTGCAGCACATCAGACTTTCCTGTCCTTCACCATCTCCTGGAGCTTGCTCAAACTCATATCCACTGTGTCGGTGACACCATCCAACCATCTCATCCTCTGTCATCCACTTTGCCTACTGTCTTCAATCTTTCCCAGCATCAGGGTCTTTTCTAATGAGTCAGCTCTTCACATCAGGTGGCCAAAGTATTGGAGCTTCACCCTCAGCATCAGTCCCTCTAATGAATATTCAGGATTGAATATCCCTGGGATGGGTCCCTGAAATAGAGAAGGGCTCAAAATAAAGACCCAAAAAAGAGCCTCTAACAAAGTCAGGGGAACAATTTTATAGCTATTGCTTGCTGTTCTGAAGTGATGGGACCAGAATTCACTAGAGATCTCTCACACAGAGTTATGTTCAGTAACTTTATTGACTCTAAGCAGGTCACTGGTGCTGAAGACCAGCCTGTAGTGAGCTATGGAGACTTATGTTTTTAATGAAAAGAATGTATGGTCCTTTGGGATCATTTTGCCGAACAATCTTTAGACCTAGGAACTTGGACCAACTCATCTCCAGGATGAAGGAAATAATCTTGTTAAATTTAGTAACAGAGACCAGTATTTTCTGGGGCATGTAACTACAGACCTTCACTATAGTCAGAATAGCCTGACCATGTCCACTTTGGCTAAGGAGAAGGGAGAGGAGGCAGATGGGAAAGCAGAAGGCAGAGAGGGTCTGTGGATTTATGATTTCATTACTCATCAATTTGTTCATGCAAACCAGGCTTCCATCTGCCTTTATTTGCATTTATTTGAGTGGTTTCACTATCTGGGGAAAAGATTCCCTGGTCTCACTCTCATCATGTTATTATGAAGAGTGGACTATGGTCATCAACATTCTAATACCATGGTTGTGATGCTTCTATTCCAGCTTAAACCTCTTCCTACTGTATCCTCTGGCATGGAATTTACTCTCCATGGTTTTGCTACAGCATATAGTTACAGAATGAGTATATAACCACAAAGAAAATAAAAGGATTAAAAGTACAAAATGCTTTAATTTTTGTAAATCTTTCAGTGACCTTTATTTTCACTTTGCATTGCCTTTCTACCTCTTGGCTTTTCCCTGGGCCTATTTAGTACTTTTGGGTCTTCCTGGTTAACTGGTCATTATTCCAAACATCTAGGGCTAGAAAAGTCAATTTTTTAAACATTCTCATGAAATAATCAATGGAAATACCAGGAAGAGCATTATCAAATTTAATGTAGTAATCTACAGTTTTAGTTTAATGTCTCAGACAAATTTAGAGAGAACATTACATTCTTCAAGGTATTTATGTACACAATTTCTATCCTTGTGCATTCAGAGGTATTGACTCACACAGCCATTATTTTCTTACTTAGCATTGTTGACACGTCAGCACTTATTAAATTATCTGATTTTTAACTACATGTTTCCATAGGGGAAGTGATATTCAGTTTGCCTTGGGTTCACATTTATTTTTATTGAATCACAGTTTACATTGTAAAGTTTATGATTCATATATGAATCTGGGACTTATGTTCTCCAAACATGGACATATGTTATTTATCAGGATGGTTTTGAATTTTATTCACTATCTTAAGTTACTAATTTTTAAAATCATAGCATTACTACCATATAATTAGTATAAAAATAATAATTGTGTAATTTTTATTTAATGTCAAAGCTATTTAAAAAACTTGTAATATTAGTAACTACAGAAAAAAGTAATAAAAATCACACATGCATGTCATTTTCAATTGCATGCATAATGAATTTTTAATTAATTTATATTGTTTATTTATTTATTTTTCATTTATTTTTATTAGTTGGAGGCTAATCACTTTACAATATTGTAGTGGTTTTTGCCATACATTGACATGAATCAGCCATGGATTTACATGTGTTCCCCATCCTGATCCCCCCTCCAGCCTCCCATCCCCATCCCATCTTCCCAGTGCATCAGCCCTGAGCGCTTGTCTCATGCATCCAACCTGGACTGGTGATCTGTTTCACCCTTGATAGTATACTTGTTTCAATGCTATTCTCTCAGAACATCCCACCCTTGCCTTCTCCCACAGAATCCAAAAGTCTGTTCTATACATCTGTGTCTCTTTTTCTGTTTTGCATATAGGGTTATCATTACCAACTTTTTAAATTCCATATATATGCATTAGTATACTGTATTGGTGTTTATCTTTCTGGCTTACTTCACTCTGTATAATGGGCTCCAGTTTCATCTATCTCATTAGAACTGATTCAAATGTTTAATGGCTGAGTAATATTTCATTGTGTATATGTACCATAGCTTCCTTATCCATTCATCTGCTGATGGGCATCTAGGTTGCTTCCATGTCCTGGTTATCATAAACTATTTTTAATTGAAGGATAATTGCTTTACAGAATTTTGTCATTTTCTGACAAACATCAACATGAATCAGCCATAGGTGTCCATATGCCCCCTCTCTCTTGAAACTCCCTCCCGTCTCCCTCCCATCCCACCCTTCTAGGTTGAGACAGAGTCCCTGTTTGAGTTCCCTGAGACATACAGCAAATTCCCATCGGCTATCTGCTTTACAAAAGGTAATGTCAGCTTCCATGTTGCTCTCCCCACACATCTCACCCTCTCCTCCCCTCTCCCCATGCCCATAAGTCTGTTTTTTTAAATTAATAGTGAATTTAATAAATTAAAAATTGTACTTGAATTATCAGAAAAAAATGCAATTGGGGTGAACCAGAAAAGATACTATATCTAAGGAATTATATTATTTTACCCCAAGTATATTTTTTCCTTAAAGATTCAGACTAAGACAAAATATTATGAAAGCCATTATATTTGGACATACTTTTGTTTTGTGACTACATGCATTCTTAAATTATTTTTATTGAATTTTTGCTGTAAAGGATAAAGTCATTAGTACTCTTATTTTCTCCTCCATTCTATTATTTGATATACATACTAATAACATTGTAATATTTTATATATAGACTACTTTAATCTGCTAAAGTTTATCACTTTGCAATTTATTCTGTAATATTAAAACTTACATTATAAAATATATGTTCTATATTTGAAAGTATCTGCTTTTATGATGATAATTTTCCTATTTGGGGGAGTATTTATTTTGATTAACTTCTTAACTGGATGCAGTTAATCATCAATAATATTTGTTCAATAAATAAGAGTTTTGTAATTCACAGTTGATTCTTATTTGAAAATAACTGCATCTTTTGGCTTATATTCTTCCCTTTGAAATTTGTAATCTTAGCATTGATTTACCTGTTGAAAAGCTTTATACTAGTATGAAACACCCACTCATAATTGATTTCTCTTTTTTTGTCCTTTAGTCTGAAGTATTCTTCCCATATTCTTGAAGATCTATTTAACTAAAAGGTATCTGAATGTTATCTAGAAACAAAAGTGGTCCATATATCAAATTAGTCTGTTTAGTCTTGGAGAGGGAGGAATCTTGGTTTTATTATTGTGTTGTTCGGTTGCCAAATCATGTCCAACTCAGTAACCCCATAGACTGCAGCATGCTAGACTTCCCTGTCCTTCACTATCTCCCTGAGTCTGCTCAAACTCATGCCCATTGGGTTGATGATGCCATCTTACCATCTCATCCTATTGCCCATTTCTCCTATCCTCAGTCTTTCCTTGCATCAGAGTCTTTTCCAGTGAGTCAGTTACTTGCATCAGACCGCCAAGTATTGAAAATTCAGCTTCAGCGTCAGTCATTCCAGTAAATATTCAGGGTTGATTTCACTTAGGATTGACTGGTTTGATCTCCTTGTTGTCCAAGGGACTCTCAAGAGTCTTCTCCAGCACCACAATTTGCAAGCATCAGTTCTCCAGTGCTCAGCCTTCTTTACGGTCCAACTCTCACATCTGTGCATGACTACTGGAAAAACCATAGCTTTGACTATATGGACTCTCTTCTACTGGGTTTTAAGCTTCATGAATATAGGGATTATGCATGTTTTGTTTATTTTTATTTCTCAAAAGTCTGTAAAAATGATCTACATAGAGTGGTGATAAAGAAAAAATAATGATTCATACTTGCCTGTATGACATGAATTCCTTACCTAAATCTACCCTGAAAAAAAATTGTCTTTTCCAGTCAAACTGTTATTTCATTATTTGCATCATTTGCTCAATAGCATTTAAAGACTAAATAAACATTTACTTTAAATTCTTATGAATGAACTCACAACTGGGAAGTGATTGTCATAAGATCTTTTTCCGTGGTTCCAAAATAATGCATCATTTGTAAAAGACATTATTACACTTTCAGTGCTTAAAATACAATGATAAATTCTTTAATATTAGAATAAATTCTGTGTATATAAGAGAAGCAAATGAACTACTCAAAGAAAACACTGTATTGCTCTTTATAATGTCATATAATTAGTTTAAATATTATTCATCAGGCCTCTAATAATTAACAGATGGTTTATTACAATCAAGAAGCAAAACTCAACAGTATAAAATGATTGTTCACTAACTATTTAAACATTGATTAGCAATACATTAAACTTATTTTCTAATAACCAAAACAAAATTAAAAAGTTCATAAGTCAGATTACATCAAATACTTTAGATATTATAAACTCAGACAAAAAGCATTGATGTATTATGGTAACTATAAAACAAATGATCACACTTTCATAAAAACTGAGTTTCAAAATTTAGCTACACTGAATTTAAATTAGGATTTTTTATTCCTGGTTTTCCTACTGTTTCACTTGTCCTGGATTGACACCACAGAATTTTTGTAATTTGTTCTGATACTCTTTCAATAGTTTCTCCTGCTATGATAATGTATGTGGAATAAAGAAGGAAAATGAATACATATCAAATGGGGGAAATCTATAAAAGATGTGTGGGTGACACTGTTTTTCTTAATTGAAGTATTGTTGATTTACAGATTGTGTTGATTTCAGGTGTACAACATAGTGATTTAATTATTTTTGCAGATTATATTCCATTATAGGTTATTATAATATAATTGATATAATTCCCTGCACTATGCAGTAAATCCTTGTGGCTTACCTATTTTGCATATAGTAAAATGTCCCTCCACTGTTTCCTCTCTCCGTCAGTAACTACAAATTTGTTTCTGTATCTAAGTTGGTTTTTGTTTTGCATATACACTCATTTGCATTATTTTTTAAATTTCACATATAAGTAATATTATATAGTATTTGTCTTTCTCTTTCCAACCTATTTCACTAAATAAAACATTCTCTAGGTCTATCTACCTTACTACAAATGGCAGTATTTCATTCGACTTTATGGCTGAGTAATATTTCAGTGTGTGTGTGTGTGTGTGTGTGTTTGTGTGTGTGTAAGTGTGTGTTTATGTACCAAATCTTAATCCAATCATCTTTGGGCCCTCAGGTTGCTCCTATGCCTTGACTATTGTAAATAGTGCACCTATGAACATTGGGGTGCATGTACCTTTTCGAACATGTGTTTTCATTTTTTTTCCTTATATACATACTCAGGAATGGAATTTCTGGATCATATAGTAGTTCTATTTTTAGTTTCTTATGGAAACCACAAACTGCTTTTTATTGTTCCAGTATCAATTTATATTTCCAAAATCTGTGGAGGATATTTTCCCTTTTTCCATATCCTCTCCAACATTTATTTGTAGACTTTTTTGGTGATAGTCATTCATTGATTATTGAATTGAACCTCATACCTATTTGTGTAGTTGAGGGAAATCCAAATCTTAGCCAGTGACTGTTCAACTATGCCTTGTTTTTTTTTAGAATAGTTAATTTTCCCTTGCTATGGTATAGTGCTTTAATACCTTTACTTTCATAGGGTTTTAATTTGATTAAATCATACTAATTTTCTCAGGAATAGTGCTATTTTCATTTTTTTAAAAAATGTTGTATGGTGAACAATATTTAACAAAGTTCCTGGGATTATTATGTAATGATTTAGAACATTGATATAATTAAAAATTGACAATAAACCCTATTAGCATATCAAAATTAAGTAGCATCACCTAGACTTTTCATCTTTCAGGAAATGAAAGATTGAATCTACTCATTTAGCTGCTAGAAATGTACCTATAATTTATTATCTTAAAGCATGCTGTTGGGCACTGTGTGTATACATAAAATACGTTGAGAATTAAAATAAATGCCTTCATCTTGTCCTTCCTCCCTTAAAATTTGGCCATAATAGTTTATACGCCAATGATGATCTAAACAGTCAAATTTATTTGGCTCTTTTAGCATTTACCTCCTCATATCTAAATAGCATACGATGTTGCTTCTTGATTTTTTAAGAAAAGTACTTAGCACTTTAATATGGTTAAAGTTAATGGCAATTATGCCAAAGCCATGAAGCATACTATAAGTAAAATTTTCTCCATTAATTGCCTCATCTATTTGCTTGCTTGGGTTCTATGTGCTTATTGTTATTCCAATCCAAACTCTTTGTCAGTTGTGACTGATCTTCTCTACATGAGTAATCATGTCAAGCAACCCATGGACTTCCTCTTAAGTAAAGTGCTTTGAAAAGTGTCTGAAATGCAATAAAAATAAAGCATTATAAAAAAATATTATAAAAAACATAATAGAATATTTTCATCCATTAAAAAGTGCTAAAGTATTAATACATGCTTCAGATAATCTTGAAGACATGCTAGATGAAAGAAGCCAGACTTAAAAGGCATATTTATATGATACTATTTATATGAAATAACCAGAAGAGGTCAATCCGTGGAAACAGAGAGTAGACGAATAGTTTCCATGGTTGGGAAGGGTGGCAGGAATGGGGAATGTTTCCTGTTGGCTACAAAGTTTCTTTGTGCAGTGATTTAAAAAAAAAAAATAGTTAATGGTAGTGATGGTTGTGAACTGTATAAGTATACTAAGACCCATGGAATTTTGCTCTCTAAAAGGATAGATTATAGTATATTAATTACATCCCAGTTAAAAAAGAAGGAAAGTCATCCTGGACGCTTGGGAAAGGCTAATGACAGAGAGAAGCATAACAAAGAAGGCAGTTGGCTTTCTTCCACATAAAGTAAAAGAAAATATTCCAGGAAATGCTTATGACTTTTTAACATATAATCAAGTTTTATTTGGGGAAGGACAACAAAGAAAGATATTTGAATTCTCAATGTTTTTCTGCTTTTTCAGTTCTATAGTCAGCACTGACTGCCTATTATGGGTCTGTCTGACATTGTCTTATACTCTTAGAGTTCCAACAGTGAATTCAATTTCATCTTCAATGAGTTTATGCCTAATTGCTTTTTTTTTTTTTTCTTTACAAGTAGTCAGTGAATCTATCTAAAGACTTTTGGTCATTGAGAACTCCATTATATCGTCTTATGGAGGAGCAGGCTAACAGTTTGAGAAGCTCTACTAAGAATTGTTTTTGTATATTGAATTACATTATCTCTTGTCTCCTAACTGCAAACCTCAGCTCTCTCTGTGAACACATATGTTGATTCCTCTCATACAAAAATATAAAATCTGAAGATACTTTAAATTTACTTGCCATGATCATATAAATTTAAACTTTCCAAATTCTTCTCATTCATATGGATTGATTTTGCTCTGTAAGCACTGTGAAATAAACCAGGCAATCTCATCACATTTCACTATTAAACTGACCAGCATAGAGTGAGATAAATCTCTTTGTGTACATTAACATAAAATTAGGAGGAAAATCATCCTTAGAATTGGGAGGGGGGGCATGTAGAGGAAGGGAGAGGGTCAGAGGGAGAGAGAGAGAGAGAGAGAAAATGAAGCCATTAAATTAGAAAATCAGAAACTATTTCTATAATTTATCATAGTAACTCCTTCATCCCTTAGAGTAGGAAATGGCAACTCACCCCAGTATTCTTGCCTGGAAAATTCTGTGGCTAGAGGAGCCTGGTGGGTTACAGTCCATGAGGTTGCAAAGAGTTGGACATGACTGAATGACTGAGCAAACACCCGCCCCCCCACCCCCCCACACACACCTCCTTAATCAATTATAAGATACCGTCATCTCAGACACCACAAAGAAAATTTTGTATCAATGAAGTTGCAGCATATTACCATTTTAAATATGTCCAAATGTACAAATAAGAGTTGATAAAGTGAGGTCCCTCACATTTTTTAAATATAATAGACATCAGCATTTTCATCTTTCTCCCTTTGAGGTACTTGCTTGATTTGTGGGCTGATTCTATTTTCTGAATAATTTTACACTGTCGTTGAAATAGAATATTCACTGAGTACACAGTAGCAAAAGGAAGAAATGATTACTTCTATCTGAGGTATGCAGGTAGATTAAAAAAAAGTTTTAAATATAGAAAAAAAATTAACTTGAGAGATTGTAATAGAAAGTCTTTCCAAGGCTGAGGGAACTTTCACAAAGTCAGGGAGACATGAACAGATTGGTGCACTCAGAAGAACATAGATCATTTAGTATTCCTGAAGCATAAACTCAAAGAGGAATAGTGAGAACAAAAAAGATTATCTAATAGCATATTGAATGGTGAAATCTCCAAACAAGTGACTGGAAAGACAAAGCTTGAGAGTTCAGTAGCCTTACAGTATTTATTTGTAAAAGACTGAGAGTGAAAAATAAAGCATCTAATAAATATCATTTTTATTTGTATTACTCTCCAAACATGTGAAGGTAATATAAAAATAAATTTTCCCGATAAATAGCTAGAATAATTATCTTTTTTAAACTAACAGTTGTGGCAAACACTAATGACTAGCCAACTAAAACTGAAGTTGTTTTCTGCTCTTTACTACTGCAGGAAATCTAATTCAAACAAATGCCTGCATTAGTGTGGAAATTTTATAATGAATTCATAATATAAGCAAGAAATTTCCAGTGCCTACATAGATGGTACATTTGAAGATTAGGGTCATAATTTAGTCCCATCACTTTATTGATAGGATATTATGTTCTATTTGTGTTGTTAGTAAAAAATGTGGTTTTTTTATGTTTATTTCATACAACTGAGAACTTTATAATAGCTCATCAGTTTTCTAAACACAAGGAAACTGATTTAGATTCAAGAATCCACACTATTAAGGCTATATTCTAAAGAGGTAACATAGTATAGATAAATACTGTAAGTGGAAGGGGAAAAAATCAAGAAGTAAACCAAAGTCTTGGCATGAAGCAGTTAAGTAATTGTGACTCTTAAGCAAATTATGAGACCTAGAGATAACTGAGACACAATCTACCAATCACGTTCCCTCCACGACACTGGAAATTAAATGAGGTGATTAGAGGAGGTTATAAAGTTACTTTTTTTTACAGAAATTTGAGTACTTCTTAGGAATACTAAAAGAATAATTCATTGCTCTGGAATTAGTAACAAGAAAAAAACATTCAGTTTCTTGATCCTGAAGGATCAAGGAAACGTATCAATTGTCCCAATCTGCAGAGAATGGTGAACAGCCCAACACACCCAACAAATAACATCGTGCATGTAAGGAATCCAGAGAAATAGATATTCAAAGTTCACATTGCTCCAGCACTCAGATCTCTTGCTTATGACATCCTGCTGTGTGTACACAACCAAATGGTAAGTTCTAGAGAAGTCACTGAAGTGGTATATACACATTAGCTTCCTAGAGTACATAGCAGTGTGTGGAAGATTAGAGAATGTCTTTATTTTTTATTTTTCATTTATTTTTATTAGTTGGAGGCTAATTACTTTACAATATTGCAGTGGTTTTTGCCATACATTGACATGAATCAGCCATGGAATGGACAAATCAAAGATATCCAACTGAATGAACCCCTTTCTTTAATCCTGCAATGAGCATCTACTCCTTTCTTTTACCCAGGCGAAAAACTTGCATCCTCAACACTGGTAGCTTGTTACTTTTTTCTCACCAAGTCCAACTAGCATAATACCTAAAGTACAAGGACCAGCAAAATAGTTGGAGGGATATCACAGCAATTTAAGCAAACCCCAAATTAGTTATGACAAGAAGCAAGATAGTTGTCAGAGCTCTAAGCAAATCAGTGAAGACAGAGGTAAGAAAAACTCCATTTTATTATATTGTGTGGAGAGAGATAGAGGAATTTCCATTTGGTTCCTATGTAGAAGACACTGTTGAGGTTTTGCCAGTTATGCTGCAGTCTATGGGGTCACAAAGAGTTGGATACGACTGAACAATAACATATGTCTATTCACACTATACATTCTGGAAATGAAATAAAAACATGAAATGAATTTGTGGCCCATTGGACCCACTTCAGGAATTAAACCAAGATTCCTCTAGTCATCAACAATCTCCATTCTATGTAGGTCTGGTAAATTGAAAATGTCCGAATATTAGTGTCAATTAAGAAGCAGTACCATAAACTCTCAAAAAGTTTGTATATGTTTACTTACATTTTTCTCTTCTTGAGTATCTGTTATCCTGTTAAATGTCTGAAATTTTGGTGACAATTTTAGGGGAAGATTCATGTTGGATCCATATGTCATTTTCTTAAGACCTTCCTCAAAATATTCAGATTTCTCTCTCAACTAAGGACCAGTGAGTCTAGGAACTGGCACAGGTTTTGCACCTGAGTTAGCTTTTTGTCCTGCAGTCATAGAATTTTCCCATTAAATATGTCATGCATCCCCTTTGTAGGTTGTCAGTTAAAATTACCCTTGGGGATTCTATGCATTGTTAACCATCACTACAGATCTCTGCACATATAAATTTTAATTATTTTTATAATTATTATTGTCTTGAGATTTATTGAGATATTTGCATCCACCTTGTCTCTCAATATCAAGCGCCACTAACTGCCTCTAGCACTCTTGGATCCCAGTGTTTCCATTGAAACTTAGAGAACCTAAGACTACTACAGGATCCTTTGTCATAATCTTAAGCAAAGAGTTGATGGCCACACCATCAACTAAAACTGGTGATGCCCTTCTTATCAAGGCCTTTCTTAATGCCTAATAAAGGAGTAATCTTAAGACTCTTAGAGAGCTCATGTTTAAAGATTGTCTGAGTAAGTAACTTCTAATATTTCAATATTAATAATACTAGCACTAATCCACAAGTAATTAATATTGGTTCTAGTATTACAATCCAAATGAAACCTCTGGCTCCTTTCTATACATATCATCAAGACTTTGCCGATATTTCAACCACATTGCTAATTGTTACAGCTCCCTGTGTCTATGAAGGGGACTTCCCTCATAGCTCAGTTGGTAAAGAATCAGCCTGCAATGAGGAGAGCGAGGTTCAATTCCCAGGTTGGCAAGATCCCTTGAAGAAAGAAATGGCAACCCACACTCCAGTATTCTTGCCTGGAGAATCCCATAGACAGAGGAGCCTGGAAGGCTACAGTCCATGTGGTCACAAGAATTGGACATGGCTTAGTGACAAAACCACCACCCTGTGGTATATAGACTTCAATGAGTCAAAGTAGCTGCTAACTATTAATATCCTTCTCAGGTGCTGGGTCCAATCATTATATCATAAGTTTCAAGTAAGGGCACCTTGTAAATAACATGTCTTTTTTCTTTTAAATTTCATCTTCCTTTGTCTAAGATTCTCAGAAAGTCTAACATTCCCATACTTCTTTGCCAGATTCATGTCAGTTAAAGCTCCTAAAATTCTGTAACATTTTTGTGTATAGACTATCTTGATCTGGAGTCAACTTTGTTCTCATTTGATATACTACAACCATTCCTGTGGCACTGAAAGTAATGAAGGGCATTTAGCATGACATCTGCAGGGTAAACATCCCCGAGTCCATAAATCTGTTCCTTCAGGAAAGGGTTAGAAGTTGAACCTCCACTAGCAAGGGAAATCTAGAAGTATGTAGGGAAAAAGAGTTTAAATTTCTCAGTTGTCTTTTTCTTTTAATATTCTTTTCCCACATCTGAGAGACCTGTTCATTTCCCATCAGTGCACTTCTTTGAGTATTTTATTGACACTTCATTTGTTGCAATTCTTAGAGGAGGTTCTTTTTGTTGATCTCAGACATATTTCTTCAGCTTCAACTCTGTATCTGAAGAAGATAAGGAACGCTTTAAATCTGTTGCTGAGAATTTCTAATCTTCCATGTGTTATCTGAGTTAGATATTCACAGCCTTTATTTTGTTATTTTACTTGAATATACACTCTAGAACTCTTAGGAGTTGCCAAGTAAAATAAAAATTTTTATTCTTATTATTGTCAGCAAAAGGATAAAATTTCAAAGATACTCTCTCACCCAAGCTGAGTCTTTAATTACATTTCTTCCCATGCTAGTACCTGTAACATTTTGAGACTCTTGATGCCACTACTTCCCACAACTTACCAGTGTCCAATTTCCCCTGGAAACCATTTTCAATATGTGTGCAATTCAATCTCGGAATCCTATTTCTAAGGTTTGTTTCCTGGAGCCATTTTATGTACCAATTACTATTTCAGTTAAGGCTCACCAGGAAAAAGATAGCACATTAAAATTGGTGCTTTGTGGAATGTTTAATAAAGCAAGTCTCTTTACAAAAGTGTATGCATAGTTTAGGAAATAAAAATAAGGGACAGAGGGGCCTAACACAGAAATGGTGAGCCTGTGGTAAGTTCAGAAATTTTTAATTTTTACTTTCTTAATTATGAAAATATAATAACACATTTATATGAGACTTAGAAAATACAGAACAAGGTTACATACAGTTCCACTGTATATGACAATTATTTTTAAGTAGATAAATTAAGATTTTTAGTTGAAGCCTCAATATCAAACTCTCAAAAATAAATATAACGAATATTCGGGGAAGTAGTAGACCTTAAAGGCACAATGAACCAATTAAACATAATTAAGACCTGTTAATGTTCATACAACAGTAGAACACAAATTTGACTCAAGTTCCCATAGACTGTAGACTAGGAGACATTGGAACATATCTAGGGACATAAAACAAGGTGCAAAAATTTCATGGTCTGAAGGTATTGAAATCATGCAGTGTCTGTTCTCTTATCACTGTGGAACTTTGTTGGAAATTAATATCAAAATATACTTGAAAATATCCCACATATTTTCAAGTGCAGTGTAACATTTACCAAAAAAGATCTTTGATTCAGCCATTGAAAACCTCAATAAAGTTATACTGAAAAAATGCAGAAGGTGGTTGCAAAGAACAAAGTATTTAAATGAGAAATTAGTATCAAAATGAACAATTAAGGTTCACATAGTTTTACTTTTTCCAAAAAAGTAGATAACAAAAGCACCCTAATTTAAAAATATGCTACTTTCATCATGTGAATACCTTGTCATGGCTTAAACTGTCAGTATGACCTCAGTGAAGGGAATGGAAAGTGATGCCCACAACTGGATCTAATGGGCTGGTCAGAGTCATCTATAGCTCTGGCACAACTACAATACTGCCTGAGGTGAGCAATAGCAGGAGGGCATTACCACCATTAGACCAGCAAAGATAAGGGGTGTTATTGTCTGAACCAGAGATGGAGGTTATTCTAAATCAGAGATGGAGGTTGCATGGAAAAGGATATCTGAGTTGAATGCTTCAATCTTGCCATTGAATCTTGCAGAATGGAGTACTCATAGGAATAAGTAACCTGATAATTCCTACTTTGACCTGTAACCCCCATGTTAATGTCACTTATTTACTGAACCTAACTCTAAACCCTAGGTCAAGGTAGCCCAAGATGCAGTATACAGGTGGCACTCTCCCAGGAACAGCAAATAGAAAAAAGTGGACAATCAATATGGAAAGTCAAAGAGAAGATCTGTTGCTCAGTCGTTCAGTCATGTCCAACTCTTTGGGACCCCATAAACCTCATCATGCCAGGCTTCCCTGTCCTTCACAATCTGCCGGAGCTTGCTCAGACTCATGTGCATTGAGTCAGTGATGCCATCCAACCATTTCTTCATCTGTCATCCCTTCTCCTGCCTTCAATCTTCCCTAGCATCCGGGTCTTTTCTAATGAGTCAGCTCTTTGAATCAGGTGGCCAAAGTGTTGGAATTTCAGCTTCAGCACCACTCCTTCCAATGAGTCTTCAGGATTGATTTCCTTTAGGAATGACTGGCTGGATCTCCTTGAAGTCCAAGGGACACTCAAGAGTCTTCTCCAACACTGCAGTTCAAAAGCATCAATTCTTCAGCATTTGGTTTTCTTTATGGTCCAAACCTCACAGCCATACATAACTACTGGAAAAGCCATAGCCTTGACTAGATGGACCTTTGTTGGCAAAGTAATGTCCCTGCATTTTATAATGCTGTCTATATTGGTCATAACTTTTCTTCCAAGGAGTAAGCGTCTTTTAATTTCATGGCTGCAGTCACCATCTGCAGTGATTTTGGAGCCCAAGAAAACAAAGCCTATCACTGTTTCCATCGTTTCCCCATCTATTTGTCATGAAATGATGGGACTGGGTGCCATGACCTTTGTTTTTTTAATGTTGAGTTTTAGGTCAGCTTTTTCACTCTGCTCTTTCACTTTCATCAAGAGGCTTTTTAGATCCTCTTTGACTTCTGTAATAAGGGTGGTGTCATCTGTATATTTGAGCTTATTAATGTTTCTCCCTGCAATCTTGATTCCAGCTGTGCTTAACCCAGCCCAGCCTTTTGCATGATGCACTTTGCATTACGTTAAATAAACCGGGTGACTACATTAGAGCCTTGACATATTCCTTGCCCAAGTTGGAGCCAGTCCATTGTTCCATATCCAGTTCTAACTGTTGCTCCTTGATCTGCATACAGATTTCTCATGAGGGAGGTAAGGTGGTTCCCATCTGTTTAAGAATTTTCCACAGTTTGCTGTGATCCACACAATCAAGGCTTTAGTGTATGTAGTCAATGAAGCAGAAATAGATGTTTTCCAGAATCCTCTTGCTTTTTTGATGATCCAGTGGATGCTGGCAATTTGATTTCTGGTTCCTCTGCCTTTTCTAAATCCAGCTTGTTCATCTGGAGGTTTTCAGTTCCTGTAGTGTTGAAACCTAGTTTGGGAAATTTTGAGCATTATTTCGTGAGCATGTGAAAAGAGTGCAATTGTGCACTAGTTTGAATATTCCTTAAGATATCCAATTCTTATTAGTTTATTTGTTTGTTTGTTTGGTCTTATCTACTTCAGAGCTGATTGTGGGTAACAAATGCATTTTTTTCTACAGCTTTTAAAAATGCATTATTCAATACAGTTATCTAAAACTGGAGTTGGCTGAAATGATAACTTACCCTATTTTTTATTATCCAAAACAAGTAAAGGTGTTACCCAGTTGTGACTGAAGTTTCAGACACTCATCTGGTACACAATTTTGAATGTTTGTGTACATATAGTAAATTTTTTTTTAATTGGAAGAAATAATACAAAAAATATGGTTGTTCATAAGAATTTTACAACACATGTATTTGGTGATATTGCGCTCCATTGTATTGACTTTTCATTGTCATGAAAATAATGGCAAAATTATTTTATGTAAGTCTCCTAACTAGATCTGTACATTCCTATATATGACCCATATTTTCCTGTCAAAAAGATATAGTTATATCTCAAACCAAGTAAATATGGGTATTTTTTCTCCAGTTCTTTCACTGGCCTTTTTCTCATCTCTCTAGATCCCACTGAAATCCAAACTACAACTTGATGGTTGTTGTTTTATTCTTTTTTTTTTCTGTTTTTTTTTTTTTTTTTTTTCAGTTTTTGAGGTATAGTTGACAAAATTATAAGACATTAAATGTTTGCAACATGATAATGTGATATATGTGTATATTGTGAGGTTATTTTAATAGAGTTAATTAACACATTTATCATCTCACACATTTAGCTATTTTCTTTTCATTGTGAGAAATCAATATCTTTTAGCAAATTTCAGTTATAAAATGAGTTTTTTCAAGTATAATTATCATGTTATGTATTAGATCCTCTGAACTTATTCATCTTATAACTGGAAGTTTGTACCCTTCTACTGGCCTCTTCCTTGGTCCCCCCCTCCTTAGTCCCTGGCAACAACCACTTCTCTACTCTGTTTCTATTAGAATGATGTGACTTTTTTTTTTTTAAGATGCCACATAGAAGTAATACCATGTAGTATTTATCTATCTTTGTCTGGTTTATTTCACTTAGCAAAATCCCCCTTCAATTATATCCATGTTGTTGCAAAAAAGCCAGGATGCCCATCTTTTTTACGACTGTATAATATTCCATTATATAATATGTATATATCATATATTCTTTATCTTCTCATCCTCTAACTGATACTTTGGTTATTTTGATACATTGGCTATTGTGAATAATGCTGCAGTGGACATGAGAGTATAGATACTTCTTTGAAATAATGCTTTTCCTCTTTTGGACATATTCCCAGAAGTGGAGTTGCTAGATCATGTTGTAGTTTGTTTCTAATTTCTTGAAAAACCTCCTTATTGTTTTCCACAGGGGTGTACCAGTTTATATTTCCACTATAGTGTGCAAGAATTCCCTTTTCTCCATATTTGTTATCTCCTTTCTTTTTTTGTAATAGAAATTCTGACAGGTGTGAGGTGATATATCATTGTGCCTTTGATTTGCATTTCCCTGATGATTAGTAATATTGATCACATTTTCCTGTTGGCCACTTGTATTTAATGTGTCTTTGGAAAAAATGTCTATTCAAGTCCACTGTGCATTTTTTAATTGAGTTATTTGGGATTTGATGCAACAAAATTAGTTGTAAAATGCCTCAAAAGTAAGTACAAAAAAAATTAACATCTCAAATGACACATTAGTTTTCAAACTGTTGGGTCTCCACTTTTAGACAGTAAGAAAATTCAGCCCAAACCATTGTAATATGCATTAAATTGTATTTATAGGGTACAGATTCTTAAAGAATTTGTAACCCATAAGTCCCAATTACATGTTCAAATATAGTGACCATGACAGATTATGTTGTGATACTTTGTATTTATTAATATTCTATCTCTTGCTTTATCTGATAATCACTAGTCTTTCATATAAAATTTCATCTTGAGGAACTAGTGTGGTGCATTAGCCTCTTTTTATCTACCTAATTTCTGGCTTTTCTGTAACATTCAGTAATGACTTCACATACAATTTGCAGTGTTCCATTATTATTTGCAAACCCTGTCAACATGTATGAATTCTTGCTGGTATGGTTGTTCTTTCTCTAAAAAAATATGATGGCCTCTGTGGACTTGGTTTATTCATCAATTGTAACCCTTTCACACACTTCTGCCCTCTATTTCCACAACCTTGTCATTCCAAATTGCTTTGTACCCAAAACCATAAACTTACTCTTACTTTTCTCTAGTAACAATTTCCTGCCATTTTAGATTTCTTGCTCAATTACTGTTGACACAATATTATGAGCCTTATATCATTTTGACACTTTTAACATATCCCTTCTCTTTGCACTATTATTTTTATCTCTAAACAGCTTAGATTTCAAATATTTTTATCAGAAACAACTTTGTCTACATGATGAACATTTTTGACTATTTTATTTTCCCTGGTCTTAAAATAAAGTGACAAAATTGTAACCTTGTTAATTTAATGGTAAAGAATCTGGCTGGCAATGCAGAAGATGCAGGAAACACGGGTTTGATCCCTGGGTTGGGAAGATCCCCTGGAGGAGAAAATGACAACCCACTCTAGTATTCTTGCCTAGGAAATTCCAGAAACACAAGAGCCTGGAAGGCTATGGTCCATGGAATTGCAAAGAGCCAGCCAACATGGAGCAACTGAGCACGCACAGAAACATGCGTTCCTACTTGAATTCTATAACTAAGCTACAGATGAAGATCAAGCCACCAATAGTTCTAATTCAAAATAAACTTATAATCATCACATTCTATCAAACCATCTTCTTATAGTTGTAAGGAGTGCATCTTCTTAATATAGATATTATATATGTATGTACATATATATTATATATATTATGTGTGTGTGTGTGTGTGTGTGTGTGTGTGCATTTGAACTATGGTGTTGGAGATGATTCTTGAGAGTCCCTGATACTGCAAGGAGATCCAACCTGTCAATGTTAGAGAAAATTAGTCCTGAATATTCATTGGAAGGACTGATGTTGAAGTTGAAACTCCAATACTTTGACCACCTGATGCAGAGAGCTGACTCATTGTAAAATACCCTAATGCTGGGAAGGATTGAAGGTGGGAGGAGAAGGGGAAAGCAGATGATGAGATTGTTGCATGGCATCGCCAACTCAGTGGACCTGAGTTTGAGTAAGCTCTGGGAGTTGGTGATGGCCAGGGAAGCCTGGCATGCTGCAGTCCATGGGATTGCAAAGAGTCGGACACAACTGAGCAACTGAGCTAAACTGACTGATATATATTTGAGACAGTATTGCATTCTCATGGACTTATGTGGCAACTCAGATGGTAAAGAATCTGCCTGCAATACAGGAGATGAAGGGAACGGCTACCCATTCCAGTATCCTTGCCTGGAAAATTCCAAGGACAGAGGAGCCTGGTGAACTACAGTCCATGCATCACAAAGAGTCAGACATGGCTGAGTAACTAATATTTTTCATTTTTATTCTTGTGTCTTCATATATCAGGGGATCCCTTAATATCTTAGGTGAAGTCAATATCTCCTTTGTCCCATTCACTCAAGAGCTTATTTATGAAAAGTTAATTTTGACTAAAGTTAATCCAAACCAGTTTGTCTAGTCAAGGCTATGGTTTTTCCAGTGGTCATGTATGGATGTGAGAGTTGGACTTTGAAGAAAGCTGAGCACCGAAAAATCAAAGCTTTTGAACTGTGGTGTTGGAGAAGACTCTTTAGAGTCCCTTGGACTGCAAGGAGATCCAACCAGTCCATCCTAAAGGAGAACAGTCCTGGGTGTTCATTGGAAGGACTGATGCTGAAGCTGAAACTCCAATACTTTGTTCACCTCATGCAAAGAGTTGACTCATTGGAAAAGACCATGATGCTGCGAGGGACAGGGGGCAGGAGGAGAAGGGGACGACAGAGGATGAGATGGCTGGATGGCATCACCGACTCAATGGACATGAGTTTGAGTAAACTCTGGGAGTTGGTGATGGACAAGGAGGTCTGGCGTGCTGTGATTCATGGGGTCGCAAAGAATCAGACATGATTGAGCGACTGAACTGAACTGAACTAAATCCAAACCAAAGAATGTAAGTTTGGAGCCAAGTGAAGAAAGACATTACCACTTTCAGTGGGCATTCTTCTTAAAGATCACCCTTTGTTTGGTACTTTTTACCATCACTTGATATGGATCATATACATCCTCTGTCCCACCTTCTTCTCTCAGGAAGAGTTTAGTTTTCTTAGTTTGAGCCCATAATATGCATAGAATACAAAGTCACTCTTTTCTTATGTTTTCTTTATCCAGTTTATTAACCAATTCCTCAATAACTTGCTGTTCAGTCACTAAGTCATGTCTAACTCTGTGACCCTATGGACTGCAACACACCAGGCTCATCTGTCCTCCACTATCTCTCAGAGTTTGCTCATGTTAATGTCTATCTTATTGGTGACAATATCTAACCATCTCATCCTCTACTACCCCTCCTCCTTTTGCCTTCCATCTTTCCCAGAATCAGGGTATTTTCCAATGAGTTGGCTCCTCATGTCAAGTGGCCAAAGTACTGGAACTTCAGCTTCAGCATCAGTGCTTCCAATGAATATTCAGGGTTGATTTCCTTTAGGATTGACTGGTTTGATTTCCTTGCTATCCAAGAGACTCTCAGGAATATTCTCCAGCACCACAATTTGAAAGGTCAATTCTTCCATGCTCAGCCTTCTTTCTGATCCAATTTCACATTTGTACATGACCACCGGAAAAACCACAGCTTTGAGCATACGGATCTTTGCTGGCAAAGCGATGTCTGTTTTTTAATATGCTGTCTGGGTTTGGATAGCTCTTCTTCTAAGGAGTAAGCATCTTTTAATTTCATGGCTTCATTAACCATGAAACTGCTAATTATGCATTAAACTATAAAACTGGAATCAAGACATACATGTGTGAGTAAGACACATTGTACTCCTTCAAGAAACCTCAACTCCAGTTTTTGTCTGGTCTGATAATTTCACATACCCTGTGACTATGAAACTTAATCTTTCACTGAGTGATCATGGAAAGAATTGGGGCTTTCATCTGCCTACAAAATCCCTTTACAACATCCCCATCTCTCCCTAAATCTCGGCATTCAAAAAAGGAAGATCATGGCTATGGTCACATCACGTCATGGAAACTAGATGGGGAGGATGTGGAAACAATGACAGGCTTTGTTTCCTTGGGCTCCAAAATCACTGCAGTGACCGCAGCCAAGAAACTTAGATAGCATTTTGAAAAGCAGAGACATTACTTTCCTGAGAAAGATCCATACAGTCAAAGCTATGGTTTTTCCAGTAGTTATGTATGAATGTGAGAGTTGAACAATAAGGAAGGCTTAGTGCTGAAAAAATCGATGCTTTGGAACTATGGTACTAGAGAAGTGTCTTGAAAATCCCTTGGGCAGCAAGGAGATCAAACCAATCCTGAGTCAAAAAGCCCTGAGAGAGTTTTTCATTTTTATAACAAGCCACTTTCTGTCAAACCTGAGTTTATGCCACTAGGGGTTCTAGACAGCCTCAGGGTGAGGCTAGTCTCCAGAAAGACCGAATGATTAGAGGGCAGGGATGGCCAGCCCCACCCTTGATTCCGGGGAAGAGAGGAGAGCTGGTTTGTTGTTTTTGTTGCTATTGTTCAATCACTATGTCTGATTCTTTGTAACCCCATGGACTGCAGCATGCCTGCCAAATTTCTCTTGGAGTTTGCTCAAACTCATGTTCATTGAGTTAGTGATTCCATCCAACCATCTCATCCTCTGTCACCCCCTTCTTCTCTTGCCCTCCAAACTTCCCCAGCATCAGGGTCTTTCCCAATGAATCAGCTCTTCATGTTAGATGGCCAAATATTTAGGCTTCAACTTCAACATCAATTCTTCCAATGAATATTCAGGGTTAATTTACTTTAGGATTGACTGGTTTGATGCCTTTGCTGTCCAAGGGACTCTCAGAAGTCTTCTCCAGTACCACAGTTTGAAAGCATCAATTCTTCAGTGCTCAACCTTCTTTATGGTCCAAATCTCACATCTTTAGATGACTACTGGAAAAACTTCAGTAATGCTGAAGAAGCTGAAGTTGAATGGTTCTATGAAGACCTACAAGACCTTCTAGAACTAACACCCAAAAAAAGATGTCCTTTTCATTATAGGAGACTGTAATGCAAAAGTAGGAAGTCAAGAAATACCTGGAGTAACAGGCAAATTTGGCCTTGGAGTACAGAATGAAGCAGGGCAAAGACTAATAGAGTTTTGCTAAGAGAATGCATTGGCCATAGCAAATACCCTCTTACAACAACACAAGAGAAGACTCTATACATGGACATCACCAGATGGCCAATACCAAAATCAGATTGACTATATTCTTTGCAGCCAAAGATGGAGAAGCTCTTTACAGTCAGCAAAAACAAGACCAGGAACTGACTGTGGCTCAAACTCCTTACTGCCAAATTCAGACTTCAGTTGAAGAAAGTAGGGAAAACCACTAGACCATTCAGGTATGACCTAAATCAAATCCTTTATGATTATAAAGTGAATGTGACAAATGGATTCAGGGATTAGATCTGATAGACAGAGTGCCTGAAGAACTATAGATGGAGGTTCATGACATTGTACAGTGACAGGGATCAAGAGCATAACCAAGAAAAAGAAATACAAAAAACCCAAAATGGTTGTCCAAGGAGGCCTTACAAATAGCTGTAAAAACAAGAGAAGTGAAAGGCAAAGGAGGAAAGGAAAGATATACCCATTTGAATGCAGAGTTCCAAAGAATAGAAAGGAGAGATAAGAAAGCCTTCCTCAGCAATCAATGCCAAGAAATAGTGGATAACAAAATAATGGGAAAGTCTAGAGATCTCTTCAAGAAAATTAGAGATACCAAGGGAACATTTACTTCCCTGGTGGCTCAGATGGTAAAGCGTCTGCCTACAATGCGGGAGACCTAGGTTCAATCCCTGGTTTGGGAAAATCCCCTGGAGAAGGAAATGGCAACCCACTCCAGTATTCTTGCCTGGAAAATCTCATGGACAGAGGAGCCTGGTAGGTTGCAGTCAATGAGGTCGCAGAGAGTCAGACAAGACTGAGAGACTTCATTTTCACTTTCATTTTTCAGGGAACATTTCATGCAAAGATGGGCATAATAAAGGACAGAAATGGTATGGACCTAAAGAAGCAGAAGATATTAGGAAGAGTGGCAAGAATACACAGAAGAACTGTACAAAAAAGATCTTCACAATCTAGATAGTCACGATGGTATGATCACTCACCTAGAGCCAGACATTCTGGAATGCCAAGTCAAGTGGGCCTTAGGAAACATCACTACGAACAAGCTAGTGGAGGTAATGGAATTCCAGTTGAGCTCTTTCAAATCCTAAAAGATACTGAGAAAGTGCTGCAATCAATATGCCAGCAAATTTGTAAAGCTCAGCATTGGCCACAGGACTGGAAAAGTTCAGTTTTCATTCCAATCACAAAGAAAGGCAATGCCAAGGACTCCAACTACTGCACAATTGCACTTATCTCACATGCTAGTAAAGTAATGCTCAAAATTCTCCAAGCCAGGGTTCAACAATACGTAAACTGTGAACTTCCAGATCAAGCTGGTTTTAGAAAAGGCAGAGGAACCAGAGATCAAATTGCCAACATCCTTTGGATCATTGAAAAAGCAAGAGGATTCCAGAAAAACATCTGTTTCTGCTTTATTGACTATGCTAAAGACTTTGACGATGTGGATCACAACAAGCTGTGGAAAATTCTTAAAGAGATAGAAATACCAGACCACTTGAGCTGCCTCTTGAGAAATCTGTATGCAGGTCAGGAAGCAACAGTTAGAACTGGACATGGAACAACAGACTGGTTCCGAATAGGGAAAGGAGTACATCAAGGCTGTATATTGTCACCCTGCTTATTTAACTTATATGCAGAGTACATCATGAGAAATGCTGGGCTGGAGGAAGCACAAGCTGGAATCAAGATTGCTGGGAGAAATATCAATAACATCATATATGCAGATGGCACAGCTCTTATTTCACAAACAAAGAGGAACTAAAGAGCCTCTTGATGAAAGTGAAAGAGCAGAGTGAAATAGTAGGCTTAAAACTCAACATTCAGAAAACTAAGATCACAGCATCTGGTCCCATCACTTCATGGCAAATAGATGGGGAAATAGTGGAAATAGTGGCAGACTATTTTGTGGGCTCCAAAATAACTGCAGATGGTGATTTCAGCCATGAAATTAAAAGACGCTTACTCCTGGGAAGAAAAGTTATGACCAATCTAGACAGCATATTAAAAAGCAAAGACATTACTTTGCCAACAAAGGTCCGTCTAGTCAAGACTATGGCTTTTCCAGTAGTCATATATGGCTGTGAGGTTTGGACCATGAAGAAAACTGAACGCTAAAGAATTGATGCTTTTGAACTGTGGTGTTGGAGAAGATTCTTGAAAGTCCCTTGGACTGCAAGGAGATCCAGCCAATCCATCCTAAAGGAAATCAGTCCTGAATATTTATTGGAATGACTGATGCTGAAGCTGAAACTCCAATATTTTGGCCACTTGATGTGAAAAACTGACTCATTTGAAAAGACCCTGATGCTGGGAAAATTGAAGGCAGGAGGAGAAGGGGAAGACAGAGGATGAGATGGTTGGATGACATCACCGACCCAATAGACATGAGTTTGAGTAAACTCCGGGAGTTGGTGATGGACAGGGAGACCTGGTGTGCTGCAGTCCATTGGGTAGCAAAGAGTCGGAACTGAACTCAACTGAATTGGAAAAACCCATAGCTTTGACTATGTGAACTTTGTCATCAAAGTGATGTCTCTGCTTTTTTATTTGCTGTTTATGTTCATAATGGCTTAAAAACTCTTGAGCAATAAGATTGGGAGAGCTTCTGATTTGGTAAACACAGTGATGTCATGGCTGGGGGAGGGCATAGGAGCTCAGATGCCATCTGCCTCACCCCATACCTTGCCCTCTGTGTACCTTCCTTTTGGCTAGTCCTGAGTTTTATCCTTTAAAGTAAAGTTAAGTTATGTGTTTTTGTGTGTTCTCTGAGACCTTCTAGAGAATTATCAACCCTGAGGGGAGAGGGTCACTGGTATCCCTGAATTTGTAGCCACATGGAGAGATGTGTGGGCAGTCTGGGTACCTATGTGCAGTTGACATTTAAAGTGTAGGGTGACCTTGTGGGATTCAGCCCCTAAACCTGTGGTATCTGATGTGAACTTAAGGTAGTTAACATGTGAATTGAATTGAATTGCTAAATATCAGTTGATATTGGGGGATTTAGGAATCTGATAGGTCATGCAGTCATTGGGAATATAACAAACAGACTAAGTAGCTCAAAATTTGAAAAAAAAATGATATTATGACACTAATTTTCATGAATATTAGAAATGCAGAAATGGATGTGAATGTCACATGAATAGACATAAATGGGAAAAAAAAATTTAACCTCCAGAGAGCATTGTAAAATACCTCTAAGTTTCTAAAGCTGAAACCATGATAAAAAAAATAAATAAATGTGTTCAAAAATCTGTCCAAAAAGCTTTGAAATCCTTTTCTGACACTGCAGAAGCTATTTTCTTGTAAGGCAAATTCATCTTGAATCACAGCCAAGTCCTGCTTTGCCAAAGGACCTTGTTGTAAATCTTATAAGGCTGCCCGGATACAAGGACCCTGAGGACATAGTTACAGCAAGATGAGAGTATATCTTCTTACATGACGGTCCAGGAGGCAAATGTTAATGTTCGGAAGCTGCAAAAAAACTCTGTGAAATGGCAAACCTTTATTTAGAATGTGTCAACATTATCTCAATGGCTTTGAGGTGGTGTGCTCTGGAAGAAATCAGTGAAAAAGGAAGACGTGTTGGGAAAAACATTGTGGGAAATGAAGATAAATGACTAGGCTAGGTTTTTGATATTTAACTTACCTTAAATTTAGGATGTAATGAACAACTTTGCAGAGAGATTGTCTATTTGTGGTTTATCTATCAATGTCATTTGTGTTTCTCATATATTATTACATATAAAGATATTGAGGTTAAATAGCAGATACAGAAGTGGGACTAGGTTTTCAAACTTGTCTTCTCCTTCTTCTGTGATGCTATTTTAAATTATCTGTTGCACTTAGTACACCAGCTTCAAATGTGATACTTAGATGTTATATGGTGTCTCTCCCCTCCCCCCAATCATTCAGGCTGATCCCAATGTCAGTCTCCTCATGGAAAATGTCACACAGGCATTTTAAACAGGTTTGGAAATGATAGCAATTTCCATAGAGTGCTCAGACCCATAAATTAACGTGAAGCTATATTCTGCCACAGACCTTGAAGTGCTAATGCAGAGATAGGTTCATAAGAAAAGACATTGGTGTCAGAGTTGATAGAGTATAAGAGAAGCAAAACTTAATGCAGAATGTAAATCTGAAAAAATAGTCAATCATTAGGTTACATTTTATTTGGATTTATCAATGCCCTGCTCTCTGTTAGCAGATTCTACAAGATTTTTAAAAGAAGAAACTGCAGCCAAATAGTCCATTTATATCCCCCAATAAGCAGTCATCCATTTCTTAGTCTATTTTCCTTTCCTGAGAAAACAGACTAGACAGTTTGGACAAAAATAAGCATCTCTCCTTTCTTCTTTTCTTTGAGCCAAAAGTTTAGAGGAAACCAGGGTCTATTCACTAGCATCTATTTTTCTAGCTTTAAGCCAAAGTATATAAATTGTATCTCAGCAAAGCTGTCTTAAAAAAAAAAAAGGTCTGGATACCAGAATTGATCATAAACTTCAATGAAAAAATTAGTCTCTTAGCTGTGTACAACTCTTTGGGACCTCATGGACTTTGCAGTCCACCAGGCTTCTATGTCCATGGAATTCTCCAGGCCAGAATACTGGAGTGGGTAGCCATCCCCTTCTCCAGGGGATCTTCCTGACCCAGGGATTGAACCTAGGCCTCCTATATTGCAGGCAGATTCTTTACTTCCTGGGCTAACAGGGAAGCCCAATATCCATTAGCAAAAGAAACCAGGGTATCGAGTTGCTCCATCACTGGTGGTTTGTAATCCATGAACTTTTCCTACAAAACGTGAGTACTATGATCCTATGCCCAGTGTTCACAAATCAGTGTGGGCATGTCAAAGGATGCAAAGAGACATCTACTCTGACCTCAGGTTCTTCACCACATCTCAGCAATGGGCTGCTTCTATTTCCAGCCCTTCTTTCCACTTCTCTCTTTCTCTGTGTGTGTGTGTGTGTGTGTGTGTGTGTGTGTGTGTGTGTGTATTTAACACTTTGCATGGGTTCTCTCTAGGTGATTGTGATAAGGTAATATAACACAGTATGCCTTCACTTTCATACTTCATATGTTTACAAATCACAAGAGCCACAGCCTATATAATTAAGTTGATTAATTTTGGTGTATTTCACTTGGAGATACAACAGAGCACTTTGGTTTAGAGCTTAGATTTCAGAGACCAACTGCTGTCATTTACATCCTGGCTTACAGTTACTAGCTTTGTGTCCTTAGACAAATTACTTAGTTCCTGATTGAATTTTCTTATCTGTAAAACTAAAGCAAATACTACCTACCTATAAGTCTATTTTGATAATAAAATAAAATACCAGAAGTCCTTTATGGAGATACCCAATGTGTTTTAACTATTGTTATGAACCCAATTATAAGCTTTATATTTGATAATTTGCTTATATGTTAAAATGTTGGGGCTTCCTTGGTGGCTCGGCTGGTAAAGAATCCACCTGCAATGCTGGAGGCCTGGGTTTGATCCCTGGGTTGGGAAGATCCCCTGGAGAAGGGAATGGCTACCCACTCCAGTATTCTGGTCTGAAGAATTCCATGGACTATGGTCCATGGGGTCGCAACGAGTCAGACACAACTGAGCAGTTTTACTCACTGGCAAATGTTGCCATAATTTGTATTGTAATAGGAATTACTTTTTTTCTTACAAATCTATGTATCAAGTATTCCTTTAGAATATTATTTTAACTAAAAGAGTGTGTGGCAAAATAGCATATCACTTGTTAATCAATGTGAAATGAAATTTTACCTATGGTAAAATATAACTTATGAGACTCCTCTTTACTTTGTAGCCTTTCTCACAAAGTTATACATACACAGAGTGACCTTTTCTTGATTCCTATCAGGAGCCATGTCTGATGTCTGGAGCAGCATGCTTCATCTGGATTTATCTTAAGCCTCACAACAAACTAGAGAGTCAGAAATTATTATTCCACTTCACTTATGAGGACACAGAGATTCAGAAATGTTAATTGACTTTCCCAAGGCAATATAATTAATCATTGTCCAAATTAGAATTCAAACCAGTGTCCCGATTCCAAATCCAATTCTTTCTTCAGCTGTTTAAATTTTTACAGAGAAATATTTTTTAAGGTTCTAAATATATTTATTTGACTGAAAATGTACAGAAAGAAGGAATAAAGTCTTGAACTCTTTAAAAGTTTAGATGGTATCATTCTCCAGGTGAAGGAAATGACAGCAGCCTTAGGCAGGCATGCTTCTAGCACCTGCCTCTCTTTAAAAAGCAAGGTAATCCAACTTGAGAGAAGAGGGCACGAAAGATAAGACCAAAAGTCTTAGGAACTGACGACTGAAGAGATAACTAGGTCTGAAGAGTCTATGAAAATTTGAAGAATATACAGATATACTGAATGGCAAAAAATATGTAAACTGGGTGTGGGAAGAAATTAGCAATAATAAGCAATTAGAGGTAACAAAACACAAGATGAAGCTGGAAGCTCTGGAAATGGCTTAGGCTATATGTCAATGGGGGGAATGAAAATGGTCTATAATTCAAAGAGGATTTAATAACTCAATACATTATAGATATGGTGAACTATTTGCTGTTGGAAATTTTTATATAACTTGCTCAATGAGGTATGCACAGGAAAAAGTAACTATGGTCATGTAGATAGACATTTGTGTTTTATTAAGTAAGTAAGTAAGTAATTAAGTAAAAGTCACTCAGTTGTGTCCGACTCTTTGCGACCCCATGGACTATATAGTCCATGGAATTCTCCAGGCCAGAATACTGGAGTGGGTAGCCTTTCCCTTCTCCAGGGGATCTTCCCAACCCAGGGAGAGAACCCAGGTCTCCTGCATTGCAGGCGGATTCTTTACCAGCTGAGCCACAGGGGAAGCCCTTTTTTTATTACTCAGGCATAAAGAATCTATTAATCAATAGGCAGTGATTTGCAATTAGATGTGCATCATAATCACCTGGAGAATTTGTAAAACTAGCCCCATCCCCAAATGCTTTCAGATATGTTAGGTCTTGAGGTGGGGCCTAAGTGTTAGTATTTTTAACATGTATCCAAGTGCTGCTGGTCTCAGGAGGACACTTCAAGAACCTCTGAAGTTAAATTTTGTTATTTATAAATTTACTTTTAAAAATCTATAATTTGTCTAAGGTCACTATCATAGGATCAGTATTATAAGTTAGACCCAGTTGCTTAGAAATAGAGTGAATTCTTAGATATAAACTTAGAGCTCTTTTGTCTTTGGTAATTGAGAACCTCATTACTACCTTGTCAGTCACTCAGGTTCTTATCATTAAGATTAACTTACTGCACACCCACTTTCCAAGTTTGTTCTAGGAAATTGGAGCATATTTTTTGAGGTAAGTTAAAGGAAAGACTTCTCATATACATATGTAGTCTTTTACATGTTTTTCTTTTGGTTATGCTTGTGGTAGGGAGCACTCACAATACAAAGACACACTTATGTGTGCATAAGTTTAGGGTGAGTGCACACATTGGGTTCACATCACACAGTAACAGATTGTTCTTGCCTTGTTCAGCTGGCCATGGAGTTCTAAGGATGAATTTATGCATTGCACGACTAAAAGTGTGAGTCATAAAAGGACTAATACCTTAAGTCTTCTTTTGATGCAATAAATCATTAAGTAGAAAATGCCATTTAGATTTTGAGAAACTAACTTAAAAGCTATACATGAAATTCATCATTAATTGTAATGGGACATTTGTAGGTTTCAGTTTTAATTTCTGGAAAAAAGAGGGAAAATATCAGCTGATTTAAATATATTTTGAATGGTGGTGTAGCTATTTTATTTTTTCCCCTTTTGATGGAAAAGCATTCAGTTGTAAAAAATATGATAAAAAATGAAGGATATACTTTAATCTATTGCAGCAAAATAGTTTTAGTCATTTAATTATTCCAAAATGAGAGATACTGGTCTCTGAGGAAACAAAGAATAGACTGCTCTATATATCCAGAAAAGTAACAACAATAACAAAAATTTCACTAGCTCCAATCATTTTTTTTCCCTTGAATAATTTATTGATGTGTACTTAAGAGATAATTTATGGAAGGACTCATTATTATAAATGAGACTTAAAAATACTCAAATTCAAAGTTTGTTACATGTTTGTTTAAAAATCTATTGAAATAATTTTAAAGTAGTATTTTAAGTATGACTTTGTGCCAAACAGCATTAAACAGTCCCTCTGAGTACAGTGTGGTACGATATTGACTAGTCTAGGAGACCGGAGTCCTGTGCTGTGTCCAGAGTCTGAGTCACTTAGAGACCTTTGTAAATCATATTTCTATTTATTTGCTCATTTTGTCATATTTTAATGAAAGTTTCCATAAGTACTAAACTTTTTAATAGTACTCTCAGAACTGATGAAAAACATACATATTGTAAAAATATCAATTTAATATTATGTAAGAATACATTAAATGCATATCTGCTTGGACTAGATGACCTTGCTTTTTGACTGTTTATATGTTTGTCTGGTACGTATTTTCATTATCTTGTGAGGTTTCCTTGTGTGAAATGTTCTATTAGTCCAAATGTTCAATTTTAGGCACATTAAGAACTCTGGGCCAACAGACCCTATAGATTAAATAAATTTCTACATATCATGCACATTAAATAAGTAGAAATGTGGAGTGGATAGTCATTCCCTTCTCCAGGGAATCTTCCTGACTCGGGGATTGACCCTGGGTTTCCCATACTGCAGGCAGATTCTTTACCATCTGAACCACCAGGGAAGCCCTATAAAAATATAAATTATTTCACATAAATATAAACACTAAAATTAAATATTCTGAAATAAATTTCTGGAAGAAAAATAATAACCAAATCTTTGTGGTTATTTTAGAAAAGATTTCCTAGGACAAAAGAAGCAAAAGCATTAAAAGTATTAATAATTTGATTTATTCAAAATTAAATTATATTAATAATTTTATATAATGTAGAGGCAACTCATAGTGTGGGAGAAAGTATTTGTAATACATGTAGCTGAAAAAAATCAAAGTATTTTGAACAAATATTTCCAAAAGGAAAATATACACATGTCATTCTGTAGCCACAAAAAAAGATATTCAATATCTTTAGCCATAAGGAAAATGTAAGTTAAAACCACAGTTAGTGCAACTTCAGACATACTCAAATGGCGTCAATTAAAACATGGTTTTATCAAGTTTTGACATGAAGGAGGACAAACATACTCTTATCTATACTGCTGGTGGGATTGCAACTGCTTTGGTGGTGGGCATAAAATTTTGGCAAACAGTTTGGCAGTTTTTGGTTAAGTGAAGGACTTCCCTGGTGGCTCAGTGATAAAGAAAAAGTGAATGTGAAAGTCACTCAATCGTGTCCAACTGTTTGCCACCCCATGGACTAGTCCATGGGATTCTCCAGTCCAGTATCCCATCGACAGAGGAGCCTGGTAGGCTACAGTCCATGGGGTCACAAACAATACGATATGACTCAGAAATTCCACTCATAGGTATAAAAATAAAAACAAACTAAATGTCCATCTAAAAGTGAATGGATAAAAATTTGTAATATATTCATTAAGTAATATACCATTCCACGATAGAAAGGAACAAATCACAAATAACCCAAGACCCTGAATCAAACTTAACATTATGTTGAGGGAAAGAAGTGATATAAAACGACCACATATAATTCAAAGGTGTACAATTCTAAGTAGGTAAAAACTAAAATAAATAGTACAGAAAGCAAATAAGTGTAAGGGATGTTGACTGTGGGGTGAGGCACAATTTTTACGAAGTGATATCAACTGTTGTATTTCTTGATTATAGTAGCAGTTGTACAGATATATAACTTTCAAAACTCACAGAATTGTGCAATAAATGTAGGGTTTTTTTTTGTTTGTTTTTATTTAAAAATATTTTAAAAAGCAATATAATCCATCACATGTATTCAGTTCAGTTCAGGCGCTCAGTCATGTCCGATAGAATAACAGAAAAAAAACAAAATGTATGACCATATCAGTAGATTCCAAAAAAAAAAATTAGATAAAATTCACCATTCATTCATAATTCTTAATAAATATTGAAAGGAATCTAGAAATGTAAGGAAACTTCCTCAAGCTGGTAATGACCATCAATAGAAAACAAACAAGTAAGCAACAGAAGAGCTTTCCAGATAGTTACAGTGGTAAAGAACCAGCCTGCCAATGCAGGAGTCATAAGAGACGCGAGTTCAATCCTTGGGTGGAGATGATCCTCTGACGTTGGGCATAGCGATACCCTCTAGTATTCTTGCCTGGAGAATCCCATGGACAGAGGAGCCTAGCAGGCTGCAGTTGTTAGAGTTTCAAAGAGTTGCACACAATTGAAACAACGTGGCATGCACATGTTGTCAATTAAAATAAGCACCATTTGTAAAGAAGCAGCACTAGGCTCAGTTCAGTTCAGTTGCTCAGTCGTATCTGACTCTTTGCTATCCCATGGACTGCAGCATGCCAGACTTCCGTGTCCACCACCAACTCCCAGAACTTGCTCAAACTCATGTCCATTGAATAGGTGATGCCATCCAACCATCTCATCCTCTGCCGCCCCCTTCTACTCATGCCTTTAATGTTTCCATCAGTCTTTTCCAATGAGTCAGCTCTTCACATCAGGTGGCCAAAGGAATGGAGTTCCAGCTTCAGTATCAGTCCTTCCAATGAATATTCAGGACTGATTTCCATTAGGATGGACTGGTTGGATCTCCTGCTGTCCAAGGGACTCTCAAGAGTCTTCTACAACACCACAGTTCAAAAGCATCAATTCTTCGGCACTAAGCTCTCCTTATAGTCCAACTCTAACATCCATACATAACTGCTGGAAAAAACCAAAGTTTTGACTAGACGGACCTTTGATGATTTACTAAACATAACAGAACAAAGTATAAACATACGATCTAGGAAAAATGTGAATATAAAGATAAATAGCAAGTACCAGAATTATGAGAATTCCTAGGATTTTTTGGTAAAATTGGTGAGCAGAAATCACCAGGAGAAAAAAATTAACAAAATCATCAGTACACTGGAATCAAAATAGCTTTCACTGTGATTATATAGAGTGTGGGAGAAATTAGTAATAAATTCATAGAAAAATAAACAAACCAGAAATGTGGCAATTTTTAATCAGAATAAAATCATAATTATCCTAGAAAAATACCCCATAGGACAGCATTAATAAAGACATAAATATATAAAGTTGGAGTACTGACTTTTATCAAAAAAAAATTGTGCCCGTAATGTGAGCAGGTGGGAAATAAAATTGAGGCTGGATATTTAATAATGCTAAATACCTATCCATAAAATAAATGAATTAGAATAACTAAACATCAGTTCAGTCGCTCAGTTATGTCCGACTCTTTGCGACTCCATGGACTGCCACACTCCAGGCTTCCCTGTCCATAAGGGTTAATGGGTTAACTAAACATGGTTAATAATAAATTGTGTAGTTGTAATATTTAGAAATACACAGTGAAAAGTTAGGAGAAACACAAACTTAAAGCAAAATAATGCCCTTAGACATATCATTGGCAGTTTGAAGAGACTGGTGCAGGCACTTCGATTTTTTGACTAGATTTTTTAGTCACTGAAATAAAAATAAAATTGTAAAGGTTGTAATCATTTATAGCAAACTGACTAGAATTTTAGAAAAAAGTACTTGAATTTATATCACAAAAAAATAAGTCCAGAAAGATACATTAAGGCAAAGGAAAATATTTTTTTATATATAACATATAGTATATATATTGTATATCAAATCATACTGCTTATTAATGTAAAATACAGTTTGTTATATGTTACAATTCACTGAATACATAATACATACAGAAAAGGGGGGGCAAAATATGCCACTTCAAAAATATGCCACTTGGGCATATTATTTTGGATTATGATTACATAAGTGCTGACAGAAGAAGGAATACTTACTCTGCTTTGCTCCTATTTGAAAGTAGGAGGTAAATCTTCCATGTGAAGGTATTTTTCTCTCCACCAAGAGTGTAGAAGACATTCTTATCACCAGAGAGAGAATTCAAGACTGAACAGGTTGTGCAAAGTTTATTTCATTACTTTAGTTCCCCAAGCCTGAACCTCTTTATTTTGTCAAATCTTCACTAACAATTGTTTCTTTGTCTAAAAGACATAAAAACATTCTGTTTTGGTCATTTCTTCAAATCTCATATCTTTGAGATTCACACATGTGTGAAAATACTTTTATTTATTTTTTTCTGTTAATCTGGGTTTTGTCAATTATTTTACCAGTCAAAAATGCTGAAGGGAAGAAGTGAAAAGTTTTCTCCTCTACACAAATGTACCACAAAGAATGGTGTGGAAAAGACTTTTGGACCATGTCATAAAGTGTAGAAACCCTATTAAAGACAAGAAAGTGGACCTCAGCAGAGGATACAAGCTTACAAACAAGGAGGGAACTGACCACGAAGTGGACTTGATCCTTTCTCATGAACAACATGAAGTTGTTCTCACAGCTTTCCATTGCTTAGAATTGACTTCAGATGAGACGGATCTCAGAAAAAAATCAAGAGAAAATATCAACTATAAATATGACTGACTGAATGATAAATTGGAATTGAGAAGTCCTCCAGGATCTAGATGAAATATTTTGATATTTGGAAGATGGATTGTTCTGGAAATTTTAACCAATTAAATATTATAACAATATAATTAAAATTTTAAATGTGTACATTTAAGACTATAAAGAAGACAGCAGCTACAGAACCGTATCATTTAAAAAAATGTTTTCTCCACTTATTTAGTTATTTGGCTAGCTTTTTGGTATCCATTTTTATTCTCTCCTAATTTTCTCCTCCCCATAATCATTGCCATTTGCTATCCTTTCATTTCCTTTTCATGGCTAAATGCATAGACTACAACTTCTGTTCTATGCTTGAATAACAGCAATGTAGAGGACTTACAATATACATATGTATTTGATCTATCTTGATCCTGATAGCTGTTATCTAATTATATTGACCAATATTTGGCATTTAACTCTTCATAAGAATGGCATCAAGTTTCATGAGAAAACTTGTGATTTTTTTTCCTCTAAATTACATGATAAATTCATCTATTTGTGTGTAGTACTTTTCCCCCCTAAGAACATTATAATACATATGCCATGATGAAAGGGAAATTTTTTTCTGCTAAACTATTACTGGTGTCATTTTGCTTTTAATTTGTTTAAAAATTCTAAATATTTGTCTAACACACATGTAGTATTATGTAATATAATACATTCCCCCAAGTTTTAATTTTAAGGTTAATTCCTTTGTCTTTAAGCTTGAAAATGTTTCCCCAGCCAGAGATTTGAGAGGAGAACGTGGAGGAGGAGGGCAATGACAAGCATAAGAGGAGGTACAAAAGGAAGATACGAGGAAAAGAAATGACCCAAAAGTAACTTGGCCTCCTACACATCAAGGTCTCTGTGACATGCAGAGTGGTGACACCTGTGTGTTGAACTTCTATTAGCAACACTTGCTAGGTGCCTTACTAATCAGTGGTCAATTGGATCGGTTTCCTTTACAGCTGGAGGCATGGTGGTAGAGAATGCGCCAGCCACTGCAGCTTACGCAAGAGTCATGGGTTCGATCCCTGAGTTTGAAAGATCCCCTGGAGGAGGAAATGGCAATCTGTTCCAGTACTTTGGCCTGGAGAATTCCATGGACAGAGGAGTCTCTCAGGCTACAGCCCATGGGGTCGCAGAGAGTAGGACACGACTGAGCAAACACACACACACACACACACCCGTTTAGAGCAGTCTGGTGGGCTATTGTCCATGGGGTTGCAAAAAGTAGGACATGACTGAGTGCACACACACACACACACACACACACACACACACACACTTTTAGAGCAGTCTCCTGCACCAGGCTTACAGACACACTTTCCAATGTTCTATGAAAGGACATATGACACAAATTTGTCCTGTATAAATATAGCAAAAATTGTTTCCTTAAAATAAACACCCTTCTTGCTCCTTATTGTTCACCCTTTCTGCTTAGGATGCAAACCTGATGGCTGGAGCTCAGACAACCTGAGCAACAGGAAGCTGAGAGGGAAGCCAAGAAAAGTGCAGAAATCTCAGTTCTGACCCTCATGAGCCATTTAAATGACTTTAGTTTCCTAATTGTTTCATGAAATGTAAGCCATAATTGTTTAAGCCAGTGATGAACAAGGTTTTTTGTTTCTCCAGCTGAATGCAGTCACCAACTGCGGCAGTCCTCTGTGCAGTTTCAGCCTGCCTGCTGGAAAAGCATTGCCAGTGTGATGATTCTCCCAGTCAGGGTGGCAAGCAGTCCAGGTGCCAAGCACAATTTACTCATACTGAGATGTACTGTCTCCCACCGATCTTTGGAAGCTCAGTCATTACCACCTTCTCATGGATAACCCTAGGGCATTATGTGAAAAAGTCTTTCTTCAGTGATATGTGATATGTCCCTTCAGTTCCATCCTCTCCAGGATTCTGCTCTGCTGTTATCATGGTTAACTCTAAAATAAAGCATGCACTTTAACTACCAAGAAATTTGAAAGGAATGCTTTGTAACATAAGGATTCCATAGCAGGAGGTGTCAATGTATACCTCTATTTTAGAAAATCAAACATGCAGTTGCCATACTAGGGTCTGTGGCTCTGGAAAGAAGCTTTGAAGTTCCTGATTTGGAGGCTCATGGCAAGACACTCTTAGATGATCTAGAACAAGGGTTAGGAAACTTCAGCTACAGGTGAAATCTAGTTCTACATCTGTTTTGGCAAATAAAGTTTTATTAAAATATAGTCACATGAATTTGTTTACATATTGTCTGTGGTTGCATCTGGACAAAAATGATAGACTTAAGTAGTGGTAACAGAGACCATGTGGTCCATAAAGCTGAAAATATATACTGTCTCCCCTTTACAGAAAAATGCTGCCAAATTTTAGTTTTATTTGGCTTTTTATAATGAGGATACTATAACATTCATATTAAATGAGAAAAATACATCTGAAACTACATCAAAGATTATTTTAAAGTTGGGTAAGGTAGTAATGTGTTTGAGAAGCTATTGGCTAGACCTAAACAACATAAACTTAAAACATAATCTTAAATTTTAAAGAATCAACTTCTAAATAGAAGGTTAAGTAAACTGTGTAGATACCTTTAAGATAAGTTTACTTATATATTGCATTGGTTGTTTTATTATATATATATATTATACTGGTCTTCCCAGGTAGCTTAGCTGATAAAGAATACCTGCAATGCAGGAGACCCTGGTTTGATTCTGGGGTCAGGAAGATCTGCCGGGGAAAGGATAGGCTACCCATTCCAGTGTTCTTGGGATTCCCTGGTGGCTCAGATGATAAAAATTCTGCCTGCAATGCATGAGACCTGGGTTGGATTCCTGAGTTGCATATATGAACAATTACCATGATGATAGATAAAGCAATATTCCATTTTATATATACACCACATCTTTAGCCATTCACCTGTTGATGGCCATGTAGATTGCTTCCATGTTTGACTAGTGTAAACAGTGCTATCAACATTGGAGTGCATGCATCTATTCAAATCAGAATTTTCATTTTTTCTGGATAGATGTCCATGAGTGGGATTGCTGGATCATATTGTAACTATTTTTAGTTTTGTAAGGAACCTCTATACTGTGTTTCATGGTAGTTGCACCAATTTACATTTACATTCTCACCAACAGTGTAGAAGAGTTCTCTTTTCTCCACACCCTCTCTGGCATTTATTATTTGTAGACTTTTTAATGATGGCCATTCTGACTGGTGTGAGGTGATACCTCGTTATAGTTTTGATTTGCATTTCTCTAATAATTAGCAATGTTGAGCATCTTTACATATGCCTGCTAGCCATATATATGTCTTCTTTGGAGTACTGTCTATTTAGGTCTTCTGCCCATTTTTTTTACTGTTTTTTTTGTTTTTATTGAGCTGTATGAGGTGTTTGTATATTTTGGAATTAAGCCTTTGTCAGTCATATAATTTTCAAATATTTTCCCCAGCCCATAGGTAGATTTTTCATTTTGTTGATGGTTTCTATTACTGTGCAAAAGATTTTAAGTTTGATTGGATCTTATTTGTTTTTGTTTTTTAATGCCTTTGCCTTAGGAGACTGATCTAAGGAAAAATTGTCACAATTTATATCTGAGAATGCTTTGCCTATGTTCTCTCCTGGGAGTTTTATGATGTCATGTTTTCTATTTAGATATTTAAAACCATTTTGGGTATATTTTTATATATGGGGTATGGGAGGGTATTCATTTCATTGATTTACATGTCCCTGTCCAGCTTTCCCAGAACCACTTGCTGAAGAGACTGTCTTTTCTGTATTATGTATTCTTGCCTGCCTCCTTTGCTGAAGATTAGTTCACCATAGGTATGTAGGTTTATTGGAGGGCTCTCTAATTTTTCCCTATTGGTCCATATGTCTGCTTTTGTGCCAACAGTGTGCAGTTTGGATTAATGTAGTTTTGTAGTATTGTCTGAAGTCTGGAAATATAGCTTTGTGCAGACTTGTTATTTTCCCTCAGGATTGTTTTGACAATTCTGTGTCCCATGTGTTTCCTAGTATAAACATTTTAAGACATTTGTTCTAGTTCTGTGAAAAAAAAACATCATGGGTAATTTGATTGTATGTGTGTGTGTGTGTGTGTGTGTGTGTGTGTGTGTGTACTCAATCATTTCTAACTCTTTGCAATTCCATGGACTGTATCCCACCAGGCTCCACTGCCCATGGAATTTCCCAGGCAAGAATATGGGAGCAGGTTACAATTTCCTATTTGAGGAGATCTTCCCAACCCAGGGTTTGAACCGTCTCTTGTGTCTCCTGCACTGGCAGGTGAATTCTTTACCACTGTATTACCTGGAAAACATTTGATATGGTTCCCATTAAATTTTATGGGATTCTCACTAAATTTGATGAGTTCTCATTAAATCTGGATTGCTTTGAGTAGTGTGGTCATTTCAACAATAATTCTTACAGTCCAAGATTGTGGGGTATCTATTTCCTTGAATTATCTTCAGTTTTCTTTATCAATGTTTTATAGTTCTCAGTATATAAGTCTTTCACATCTTTGATCAGGTTTATTCCTTAGGTAAGTTTTTAAATAGCATTTTAAATGGGAATTTTAAAATATATTCCTTCTATTATTTTATAAGTGTAAATAAATGCAATAGGTTTCTGTATATTAACAGTATATCCAGCTAATTTGCTGAATTCATTTATCAGTTCTTACAGATTTTGTGTGGAGTCTTTAGGGTTTTCTATGTAGTGTATCACGCTATCTGCATATGAAGACAATTTTACCTCTTTCCTTCTGAGTTGGACACTTTTACTTTTTCTTGCCTGATTTCTGTGGCTAGGACTTCCAATACTGTGTTGAATAGAAGTGGTGAGAGTAAATATCCTTGTCTTGTTCTAGAATTTAGAAGGAAGGCTTTCAGCTTTTCAAAACTGAGTGTTATGTTAGCTGTGTTTTTGTCATAAATGACTTTTATTATGTTGTGATATGTTTCCTCTATACCCACTTTGGTGAGAGGTTTATTTTTTATCTTGAATGGATATTGAATTATCATTTATCATTTTTTAAACTATTGAGATGATCATGTGGTTTTAGCCTCTTCTTTTCTTAATATGGTATATCACATTGATTACTTTGCATATATTGAACCATCCTTGTAACCCAGAATGGGTCCAACATGACAATAGTGTACAATTCTTTCTATGTATTGTCAATTCAGTTTGCAAAAAAAATTATTGGAGAGTTTTGCATCTATAGCCATCAAAGGTATTGGTCTGTAATTTTCTTTCATTTTTTTTTATAGTGTCTTTATCTGGTTGTATGATCAGGGTGATGGTAGCTTTATAAAATGACTTTAGAAGTGTTTCTTCTCTTAAATCTTTTGAAAGAGTTCGAGAAGTTTTTTTGTTTTTTGTTTTTTTTTGTATGTTTGGTAAAATCCTTGAGTGAAGCCTTCTGTCCTGGACTTTTATTTGCAATGAATTTTTCAATGATAAATTCTTTTTTACTTCTAGTGATTGTTCTGCTCAGGTTATCTGTTTCTTTTTGACTCAATTTTGGCAGGGTGTACGTTTCTAGAAACTTGTCCATTTCTTCTAGGTGGCCCAATTTGTTGGTATATAACTGTTCATAGTATTTTATTATGATTGTTTATAATTCTGTGGTATTGGTTGCTATTTCTCTTCTTTCATTTCTTGTTTTGCTTATTTGTGTAACTCTCTTTTCTTCTTGATGAGTCTGAATAGAAATTTGTTGATTGTTTATTCTTTCAGAAAACAAGCTTTTGGTTTTATTGGTCTTTTCTAATAATTTTATGATCTCTATTTTATTTATTTCCTCTCTGATCTTTATTATTTGCTTCTATTGAGTTCATGTTTTGTTTTTCAGTCTTTTTCTACATTTTTGGTTATAGGTTAGTTTGCTTATTTAAAATGTTCCTTGTTTTCTTTGTATTGCTATGAACATTCTTTTAAGAACTTCTTTTGCTGCGATCCATCGATTTTGTAACACTGTGTTTTCACTGTCTTTTGTCTTAAGGTATTTTCTGATTTCCTTTTTGATTTCTTCATTAACCTATTGATACTACCATGTTATTTTGTCTCTGTACAATCTTTTTTCCACATTTTTCTTTCTGTTGATTTCTGCTTTTATACTGTTGCCATCAGAAAAGGTGTTTGAAAAATTTCTATCCTCTTAAATTTGTTGAGGTTTGTTTTATTTTCAGTTCAGCATGTGGTCTATCCTAGAGAATGTTTCATGTGTGTTGGAAAGAAATGTGTATGGATGTAGTATCATGTGGCTTGTGTTCTATTCTGTCATTTAGGATCTCTGTTGCCTTATTGATTCTCTGTCTGAAAAATCTGTCCATTAATGTGAGTGGGGTGTTCAAGTTCCTACTATTATTATGTTACTATTTATTTCTCCCTTTATGTCTGTTAGTGTTTGTTATATAAGTTTAGGTGCTCTTACATTGGGTGTATATATGTTAATGAATGCAATGTCCTCTTCTTCTATTGATTGCTTAACCATATGGTGTCCTATGAATGTTATTTAAAGTCTTTTTGTTTAAAATGAGTATTGCTAACCCTGCTTTCTTGTTGTTTCCATCTGCATGAAGTATTTTTTTCCATCCTTTCACTTTCAAGCTATATGTGTCTTTCACCTTAAAATGAGTCACTTATAGGCAGCATGTTCCCTTAATTATTACTATTTTTAATCCAATCTACCACTCTGTGTCATTTGATAATAGCAGTTATTCATTTTCATTTAAAGTAAACATTAATAAGTATGTTTTAATGCCATTTTAAACCTTATATTCTGGTTGTTTTTGTAACTTTTTTTTTTCTTTTTGTGTTTCAATTTGTGATTTTATGGTTTTCTTTTGTGTTATGCTTGAGTTCATTTCTTTTTGGATTTTGTGAATTTATTATATATTTCTTATTTGTGATTACCCTAGTTTTTAAATGTGTCAACCCATAACTGTATCTGCTTGCTTTAGATAGATAATTAAGTTCAAACACATTCTAAACAATCTACATGATTTTACTCCTTTTCTGAACTTTGTGATGTTGATGTCTTATTTTACAACTTTATGTTTATCCTTTTGCTGTCAATTACTGCTATAATCACTTCTATAAAATATCTTTGATTGTTTCTTTTTTAAAAGTTTTAATTAGAGGATAATTATTTTGCAATGTCACATTGGTTTCTGACATACAACAACTTGGATCAGCCATAAGTACACATATATCCTCTCCCATTTGAACCTCCTGCTCACCCCATCCCACCTGTCTTGACTGTCACAGAATAACAGGCTGAGCTCCCTGCGTTATACATCAACTTCTCACTAGTTATCTATTTTACACATGGTAATGTACACATTTTAATGCTTCTCTCTCAATTTGTCTCACCCTCTTCTTCCCCCACTGTGACCAGAAATTCATTTTTTATGTCTGCTTCTCTTTTCCTCTCCTGAAATAGAGTCATCAGTACTATTTTTCTAGATTCCATATATATGTACTAATATACAATATTTGTTTTTCTCTTTCTGACTTACTTCACTCTATATAACAGGCTCTAGGTTTATCCACTTCATTCCAACCAACTCAAATTTTCTCCTGTTTATGACTGAGTAATATATATATATATATATATATATATATATATATATGTATATCAGTTCAGTTCAGTCACTCAGTCATGTCGGACTCTGCGACCCCATGAATCGCAGCACACCAGGCCTCCTTGTCTGTCACCAACTCCCAGAGTCCATCCAAACCCATGTCCATCGAGTCGGTGATGCCATCCAGCCATCTCAGCCTCTGTCTTCCCCTTCTCCTCCTGCCCCCAATCCCTCCCAGCATCAGGGTCTTTTCCAATGAGTCAACTCTTCACATGAGGTGGCCAAAGTATTGGAGTTTCAGCTTCAGCATCAGTCCTTCCAATGAACACCCAGGACTGATCTCTGGGTGTTTAGGATGGACTGCTTGGATCTCCCTGCAGTCCAAGGGACTCTCAAGAGTCTTCTCCAACACCATAGTTCAAAAGCATCAATTTTTCGGTGCTCAGCTTTCTTCACAGTCCAACTCTCACATCCATACATGACCACTGATTAAAACCATAGCCTTGACCAGATAGACCTTTGTTGGCAAAGTAATGTCTCTGCTTTTTAATATGCTATCTAGGTTGGTCATAACTTTCCTTCCAAGGAGTAAGCGTCTTTTAATTTCATGGCTGCAGTCACCATCTGCAGTGATTTTTGGAGCCCAAAAAAATAAACTCTGACACTGTTTCCACTGTCTCCCCATCTATTCCCCATAAGGTGATGGGACCAGTGTATGTGTGTGTGTGTGTATATATATGTGTATATATATATATTATATTACAAATTCTTTATCTATTGATGGACATCTAAATAGCTTCCATGTCCTTGCTGTTGTAAATAGTGCTGCAGTGAACATTGGGACACATGTATCTTTTTGAATTATGGTTTTCTCAGGGTATATGCCCAGTAGTGGGTTTGATGGTTTTGACTGCTTTTTAATCTATATATTGGCTTATTTCAGCAATTTTCAGCCCTTTCATATCCTTTCCTTTTCTACTGTTGTTCCTTTTTCTTTAGATTATTGCTTCTTTATTTAGTGAAGATCTTTCAATGTTTCTTTTAGATTTAGTTTACTATTGCTGTATTTAAGTTTTTGCTTGTCTGAGAAATTCTTAGTTTCTTCTTGTATTCTAAATGGTAATCTTAATAAGTAAAGTATCCTAGGTTGCATATATTTCCATTTCCGGAATTTGAATATATCATGCCATTCCCTTCAGGCCAGCAAAGTTCCCATACAGAAATCAGCTCAGAGTCTGATAGGGGTTCCTTTGTAACTGCTTTCTCTTTAAATTTGGCATTTTAACTATGCTATGTCTTGCTGTGGCTCTGTTTGTATTCATCTTATTTGGTACTTTCTGTGCTTCCTATACTTGATTAACTGTTTTCTTTCTTTAGATTTGAGAAGTTTTCAGCCATACTTTCTTAAATTCATTTTTTTTATCCTCTCTTCTCTTTCTTCTCCTTCTGAAACCCTGATTGACATGATTCATATTGTCCCATAGACCTCATATGTTGCCTTATTTATTTATTTTTTAAAATTTGTCTTTCATCTACTGTTCTAATTGCGTGATTTCAATTATTCTATTTTCCCGATCACTTACGTGTTCTGCATTATTTAGTATGCCATTCATTGCTTTTAACTCAGAGTTTATCTTGGAAATTGAGTTGTCTAATTTTGGTTGATTTCTCTTTATAGTTTCTAGTCCCTTAGTACAGTGATCTATATTTCTATCAATAATCTTTCTTAATTTCCCTAGAATTGTTATTACCTCCTTTTTGAACTGGAGGTCTAGTAGACTAGAGAGGTCAGTTTCACTGTTTGCTCTTTTAGGAGATTTATCTTTAAAAAAATTGGGAGAGCTTCCTTTGCTTTTTCATTTTACTTAAATTTCTTTGCCTCTATGAATTTAGGAGAAAGAGTTATCTCCTGTGGTCTTAGAAAAAAAAGGTATTTTTATCTGGGAACCTTCCTATGTAGACTCTCTATTTTTTGATGCTAGCGCTGTTTTGTTGTGTGTGGATGCCTACTACATCTTCCCACAGAGTTGCTGGCCATTGCTCCTTGATACTGGATGTGATTGGTGTTATTGTGACCAGCAACTGCAATGATGGTTGGTTGGAGGCTACTCTTTGATCTGTGGCTGCCACAGTCCTGTTGGAGGCAAGGTCTGCTCTCCAGTTGTTAGAATAAAACCCCTGAGAATCAGGTTCTGTGCAATTCTGTTGCCCTTAAGTGTGTGGTCTGTCCACAAGGAAGTGAGAGCTGAAGCAAGGAGGCCCATGTAGTCACAGTGAACCCATCTCCCCATCCTTGAAGGCATCTTTGGTTCTTCCCAGGTTGCATCACTTTCTCCATTGTGTTGGTCGCAAACCTAGGTTGATTCTGGGGGCTGGGGTGTTGCGGCTGCAGGAATCAAGGTGGATGTACTGCCACCTAAAACCTGGACTGCCTGTATGATAGAACTCTCCAGGACCTGCCTACCCCAGATAAGCTCCAAGCTAAGAGGAGAGGTAGGCAGGCCTGGAGCACTCCTGCTGGGGAAGGAACTACTGCTTACTTCTCTTCAGGGGCTGTCCATTGGGTACTATGATTCTCTGACACTGCCCACTACAAAATGTGCACAACAAGTCCTCTGCTGCTGGACCTGCCCCTGGATCTGCCCCTGCTAGAGAGAATTGATAATGTGCTCCGATAGCCCCACCCTTGCTTTGTAGGCCCTCATAAAGCCTACACCATCAGAGTCACGATCCACCACGAGCATGCATGCCGACATGCATGGGGCTCTTATGGTAGATCTGCTCCCTGCCTTGCATGCACTGACATCGGCGCTTCTAAGGTGGACCCATCACCATCCTGTGTACACTAACAGGGGAGGCCCAGACCAAGCTGTCTGTACACAGTTGGACCAAGTCCTCTCCCAGGGCTTGTCCTCTGAAGCCCAAGGTTCATCACCTAGTTGCTGAATACACGAGGAGCCCCCCTAATGTGCTTCAGTCTGGGAAGTACAGTGAGCTGGAGCAGTCAGTGCTAGGCTCTCTCTGCCCTGATCACTAGCAAGTCAGCGCACACTCATACCCCTCATGAGTAGATTCCAGGTCCCTCTAACTCTCTCTCTCCTGGTGGACCTCTCAGTGAGCAAAGGTGGTTCCCAGAGCAAGGGAACCTTTTCTCTTTCACCTCCCTCTGAGGGGCACCAGTCCCATCCCAATGCCATTTTCTTTTTTTTCCTCATACTAGTTGGTTACATGGGGATCTTTCTTGCAGCTTTGGTTATATAAGAGATTTTCTAGCAGTTTTCAGTGAGAATTGTTCCACATGTAGATGTGTTCTGTTGTGTTTGTTGGCGGAGGCAAGCTGCATGTCCTTCTACTCCTCTGTCTTGATCTCCCCTGATAGGAGTCTTTGAATTGCTTTGCTCCTAGTTCAAAATAGCATGAAATGGCAGTACAGGGTAGAGGGAGCACTTTGGTTTTTCAGGACCCTGATAGTGCTGTTTTTAAGACTGTTCAATAAAGCAGAGTTATAAAAATCATTAAGGACAAATAGAAAACAATGTGGAAAGTTATTATAAAATGAAACAGAGAAACAGCAAATAAACAAAGACTGTTGAGTAAAAGAATAATAGAAATTTGAAGTTCTCTTGTTTGCAGTCAAACTGCAAACAGTCTCAGTCAGTTTTGCTCTTGCTGGTTAAATTAAGTATTAATGTATTCACATCAAGTAAATGAATACTCAAGTAATAGATGTTGGCATTTAAATGGTAATCACTTCAAGTTTGTGAAGTACACAAATTTAGACAATCAAGCTTCCTCAGAAGTCCAAAGTCCTTGCCTAGCTCAACAGCAGGGCAACTGAAGTCATGGCTAACTATACAATGAACAATATGCCGCTAAATTTTTACATTTTCTCTATCATCAGAGAGAAAACATTTTGGATAATTCAGTTTTTATATCTTATCACCATACTAAGATTTTTTGTTTGTTTTTGAAATATGGAAAATTGTAGCACAGAAATCTTCCTTCTGGAGATTGACAAATAGAATTATATTGGACTTTTCTTTAGGAGTTATTGACAAATCAAAAACAGTATCTATAATGTTTTTCTGGACTTATCATTTGAACTTTATAATCAACTGTACCAGTTAGCATATAAATCAAAGAAAACAATCTACTCAGGGACTCTTCTTTGAGACAGAAACTACTTCCTGCATTGGTTAGGGTCATTAAGAATATAATCACCTCTTAAGCCAGAAATCTAGAGGAGTGAATCAAAATATTCTAATGTACTTGTTAATGATGCCTTTGTATTACCAATTACCAGCAAAGCCCATCACATTAAAATGAAGTCTTGGATTAAATGCTAGTGTGGATATAACCATCCCTTCATAGCTTCATATATATTCTTTATGAAAACAGTATTTTGTAAAATAAATAAATGAGTGAGTGACAAATCAATGGCTTCAATATGGCATACAGCTATCACTAAATATGATAAATCTTATATTTTGTAATTTGTGTTATGTGTCATATTTTCACATATGGCATAGTTAGAAAGTTTTATTTAAAATTTAATATTACCTCCCAGTAATGTATAACACTGGTCTGGTCATCAGAAAAACAGAAATCTCAATTGAGGAGCATTTTGCAAAATATCTGACCAAACTTCCTTAAAACTCTGTTAAGGTTTTTATCAAAGGAAAAACCTTTGTTTTCTATCAAAGGAAAAGTAGGAGAAAATGTCAAAATCCAGAAAGCTTTAATAAAAGTGACAATTAAATGTAATGTAGTATCCTCCATTATATCCTGCAACTGTAAAATGAAACATTATTGGAAAAAAATGAAAGCAAATAAACTCTGGTGTTTAGTTAAGAGTAATGAACCAATGTTGATTCTTTAATTGTGATAAATATACTAGAGTTAATATCTCAGATATCCAATATGACATAAGATGTTAATAGAATATGTGTGAGATGTGTATGGAAACTCTTGAAACTTTTCTGTAAATTTTAAACTATTCTAAAATAAACATGTCATTAAAAATAAATTTGAGTATTGAAACTCATGTCTGAAATACAATTTTTTGCCAAACCACTAAAAAGCATAAAATTAATGACTTTTAATGAAATAATTTAGAATTAATTTCTGCTTGATTTTAAACTAGTCTTTGACTGTGTGGATCACAATAAACTGTGGGAAATTCTGAAAGAGATGGGAAAACCAGACCACCTGACCTGCCTCTTGAGAAACCTGTTTGCAGATTAGGAGGCAACAGTTAGAACTGGACATGGAACAACAGACTGGTTCCAAATAGAAAAAGGAGTATGTCAAGGCTGTATATTGTCACCCTGCTTATTTAACTTATATGCAGAGTACATCATGAGAAACACAGGGCTGAAGGAAACACAAGCTGGAATCAAGATTTCAGGGAAAAATGTCAGTAACCTCAGATAATGCAGATGACACAACCCTTATGGCAGAAAGTGAAGAAGAACTAAAAAGCCTCTTGATGAAAGTGAAAGAAGAAAGGGAAAGAGTTGGCTTAAAGCTCAACATTCAGAAAACTAAGATCATGGCATCCAGTCCTATCACTTCATGGCAAATAGATGGGGAAACAGTGAAAACAGTGTCAGACTTTATTTTTATGGGCTCCAAAATCACTGTAGATGGTGATTGCAGCCATGAAGTTAAAAGATGCTTGCTCCTTGGAAGGAAAGTTATGACCAACCTGGACAGCATATTAAAAAGCAGAGACATTACTTTGCCAACAAAGGTCCTTCTAGTCAAGGCTATGGTTTTTCCAGTAGTTATGCGTGGATGTGAGAATTGGATTATGAAGGCTGAGTGCAAAAGAGTTGATGATTTTGATCTGTGGTGTTGGAGAAGACTCTTGAGAGTCCCTTGGACAGCAGGAGATCCAACCAGTCTATCCTAAAGGAAATCAGTCCTGGGTGTTCATTGGAGGGACTGATGTTGAAGCTGAAACTCCAATACTTTGGCCACCTGATGTGGAGAGCTGACTCATTGGAAAAGACCCTGATGCTGGGAGAGCTTGAGGGCAGGAGGAGAAGGGGACGACAGAGGATTAGATGGTTGGATGGCATCGCCAACACAATGGACATGGGTTTGGGTAGACTCCAGCAGTTGACGATGGACAGGGAGGCCTGGTGTACTATGGTTCATGGGGTCACAAGGAGAAGGACATGACTGAGTGACTGAACTGATTATAAGCATAGTACAAATTCAGTAAATCAGCCAACTCCCATTGGAATTTATTTTTAGTAAGCAGTAAATTTTAATATATATGTATATCTGAAATTTTACTGACAAAAAATATTAATTGGGAAAGCTCTAACTCTTAAGAAAAATAAAATATAAAAGTAATTGAAAAATTAATCATAACACCTCATCAGTTTTGTGCTTGAACATTCAACCTGTGTTAAATTGAGTAAAATACCAGCTACTTAGACTCTGACAGAGGTCAAATTAAGTGAATAATTTGAGTTATTTCTTCAGGAAAAATGGTTATATCATTTTAAGTATTTGCAGTAACAATCTAACAAGTTAGTTCATAAACTGATTCTTCAAAGAGACTCTTAATTGACACTTTAGTGAACAGAGAACAATAAGTTTGTAATCCCCAAATCAATTACTCATATGTTACCAGTTTCTCAGCAATATTTATTTCTAAAGAATACTTTTCTCTATTATCTACCATTTTGTGACAAGTTAAATTAGTTAACAAATTTCGTTGTTGTTGTTTAGTCTCTAAGTTGGGTCCCACTCTTTCATGACTCCATGGACTGTAGCCCATCAAGATCCTTTGTCCATAGGATTTCCTAGGCAAGAATACTGGGCTGACATTTCCTTCTCCAGGGTATTTTCCTGACTCAGGGATTGAACTCTTGTCTCCTTGTTGGCAGGCAGATTCCTTACCACTAAGCTACCTGGGAAGCCCTAACAAATTTTCAGTCAAGATAATAAAATAATCTAATTATTTTAGATTTTAAACAATGATCATTTTTAATATTGCCTTGGAACATGAATGTCTTTATGTCTTCTACATTAATAATAGTACTTTGTGAATCTTAATATTTTCTACATTAAATATAGCACCTGATAAGATGCTCAGAAATAATATCATATTAAACGCATGAAACTGTTAAGTCAGAAGTCAAAATACTGAAATAATCTTAATTTATTTTTCTCATTTTAACATGTTCCCCTCCAGTGTCCACAGTCAGTACTTGTTAAGTCAAGATCAGCTTTTCTTCAATATAATTTGAGAACATGTTAAATGAGTGTGTGACTGAATAATTTAAACTTGAAATGACACTAAAAACTCCCCAAATACATAACTAATGGCTGAATAGGATTACTCTAATACTTTTATAAGGCTTCACATTTAAAAATCCATTAACCTCATAAGTAGTCATGACAAAAGTGGCAAGAGAAAAACCAAATATTTTAGCAGTCACAGATGTTTTATCTTCAGAGGATATGATATCAGTAAGTAATTTTGGTTATTAAATAGAATGTAAGAACTTTTAAATATCAAATATTGCTTGTGTGTTAGTAATGCCATCTATATTAATGTTTTTACATTATTAACAAATATGTCCCTAAAATTATGATATGACAGGGATACCCTCAAGTGTAAAATTCCATGGAGTCAAGCACAATGTTATAATTACAACAGTGCCTGACTTTCCTAACACAGAGCATGATGGATAAGGAAAAAATGTTTATTATTTTGTTGTTCAGTCACTAAATCATGTCTGACATTTTGTGACCCCATGATCTGTAGCACACCAGACTTTCCTGTTCTTCACTATCTCGCAGAGTTTGCTCAAACTCATGTCCGTTGAGTCAGTGATGTCATCCATCTATCTCATCCCCTGTCTTCCCCTTCTCCTTCTGCCCTCAGTCTTTCCCAGCATCAGGGTCTTTTCCAATGAGTCAGCTCTTAGCATCAAGTGGCCAAAGTATTAGAGCTTCAGCTTCAACATCGGTCCTTCCAATGAATATTCAGGGTTGATTTCCATTAGGATTGACTATTGGTTTGATCTCCTTACAGTCCAAGGGACTCTCAAGAGTCTTCTCCAGCACCACAATTCAAAAGCATCAATTCTTTGTTGCTCAGCCTAATTTGTGGTCCAACTCGCACATCCTTACATGACTAATGGAAAAACCATAGCTTTGACTATATGGACATTTGCTGGCAAAGTGATGTCTCTGCTTTTTAATACACTGTCTAGGTCTGTCATAGTTTTTCTTACAAGGAGCAAGTGTATTTTAAATTCATAGCTGCAGTCACCATCTGCAATGATTTTGGAGCCCAAGAAAATAAAATCTGTCACTGTTTCCTCTTTTTCTCCATCTATTTGCCATGAAGTGATGGGATCAGATGCCATGATCTTCTTTTTTGGAATGCTGAATTTTAAGCCAGCTTTTTCACCCTCCTCTTTCACCCTCCTCTTTTGAAATTTTGGTATTTCTTTAGTATATTGGTTATATATATTGCAGTGTAACAAATTACACCTGGGCCACCAGGAAAGCCCATAACAAATGAACAATTTACCTCACAAGTTAGTAGCTTAAACAAACAAGCATTTCTTATCTCATACACTTTCTGAGAGTTAGGGACTTGAGAGTGGCTTAACTGGGTGATCTGGCTCATAATCTCTCCCAAGGTTGAAGTTAAGCTGCTGATGGGGCTGTGCTCACCTCAAGGTTCAACCATAGCTGGGGAATTCACTTCTAAGCTCAGTCACCTAACTGTTGGCAGGAGACTTTCATGCCTTGACATGGTGGTCTCTCTATCAGGTTGCTCCCAATCAGGTTACCCTAGAGTGAGTGATCCAAGTGCAAATGGGAGCAGGTGAGCAAGAAAAAGCCCAAGTTGGGATTCTGTAGTCTTTTATGGTCTAATCTCAAAAATGGAAGATCATCATTTTTTTCCCATAATCATTTGGTCACACAGACCAATCCTGGTTCAAAGTGGGAGGAAACTGCAAGGTTATAAATACCAGGACATAAATATCAGCAGAGGTCTTCTTGAAGGCTGGTTACTATAGCAACTCATTCTGCTTTAAGTGTGTGCAGTCCTTTTTGAGTGTGTAAAGTGAAGACCCATATATTGCTGAGATCTATTATAACCTTTGGGTTTCAAATGATAGGCAACAGTCACAAAAACCAAAACATTATTGTAGAGGTTGATAAAATGACAACACCAAAACACTAACAATTAGTTCTCCTTCCTGCATTCTAAAGTCACTGATAGTCTGTTTTATCTATTCAATGAAATTTTATGTTAATAGCTTTCATTTAAAGGTAGTCTACTGATACATATTGAGGTAAACAGACATATGGTAAGCATTTTTAGATTGATTGGTTTTGTTGTTGTTGTTCTATTATATTAGAAGTTTTGAATTATGTAATTGAATGGGCCAGCTTTCTTGATATTATCAGCTAAATAATTATTTTGAAGTCACAGTTATGGTTTTTCCAGTAGTCATTTATGGATGTGAGATTGGACCATAAATAAACCTGAGCACCAAAGAAATGATGCTTTTGAACTGTAGTATTGAAGACTCTTGAAAGTCCCTTGGACTGTAAGGAGATCAAACCAGTCAATCCTGAAGGAAATCAGTCCTGAATATTCATTGGAAGGACTGATGCTGAAGCTCCAATACTTCAGCCACTTGATGAGAAGAACTGACTCCTTAGAAAAGACCCTGATGCTGGGAAAGATTGAAGGCAGGAGGAGAAGGGGACAACAGAGGATGAGATGGCTGGATGGCATCACCGACTCAATGGACATGAGTTTGAGCAAACTCTGGGAGTTGGTGATGGACAGGGATGCCTGGTGTGCTGGAGGCCATGGGGTTGTAAAAAGTGGGACATGACTGAGTGACTGAACTGAACTGAAATGAATGGATTGAAATACATACTATTTAATTTTTTTTTACAATGTAATAGTAATTCAACAGTAGAATCACATTACTTTAGGCAGAAAGAGTTATGTTTCTTTTAAATATAAGTTTTTGCAAACATTGTCCTATACAGTGATGGAGAGCAGTTAATTCTGAACTAAAATTCCCCTTAGCCATTTAATCTTGGTCTACTTTTCAAAGCATTACTCTAAAAAATGCTGCATGGTATAATCTTTATGAGTTGAGAAGGTCAGTTCTGAAGTTAACCAAAATAAATAAATCTCAAAGATCTGTGCAATTACAATAGCAATTTTTGAGCGAAAGAAAGACAATAACCTTTTCCATTCTAATGTTTCCAAAATCTGTTTTTTCCTATATTGCTCTGTTGCACCAGTGCACTGACTATCACTATGGGGAATTTTAAAAAATAGTTATGAGCTGTTTCAAGAATTCAATAACCTGGCAACCCGCAGTTCATGACAGTTAGAGCCAGACTAATCATTTTGGAAATCATTTAGATATTATTTTATAATACCAGTGAGAGTAAAAGTGGCAAATTATTTAGCTATATATTGTGTTAATTCCATAATTAAGTAATTGGACTTGGAACAAACAGTTTACTACTTCCGCTTTAATTAACATTTCACTATATAACTATAATACTCACTAAAACCACTATCTTCTGCAATAGAGAGCCAATTATGATATGCATTATTGTAAGTAATAAAATGTTTTACTAATCAAACATTTATGTGGTTCAGACACTTTTATGCAATGGCAATTATAAGAAAACGAATCAGGTTACCAGTGACAAATGTTTTTAATTAGAGTTGAACATGTCCAGAAGAGTCATATTTTGTGTTCCTACTTAAAATATTATTTCCTTAGAGAAACTTAGATTACTTTTAAAATTCATTTAAATATTTGAAGGTTCTAGCTAAGAAATGTTATTCATATGTGGTGCTATTTTATGATGACATGGTTTTATTACTAATACAAATTAAAGCACTGAACTTATTCATTTGGTGGGCAAATTTATTTATCAAGTTTTTATAAGCATAAAGAATTATAAAACATTATGAAATCTGATTTGCATTTTTAATTTAGAGCATCCCTTGGCTTAGATTACTTACACAACAAATATATCACTAAAAGTCTCATAAATAATATAAAATAGAGTAATCTTTTCCTTATTGAATTAATGTTTGGCTCAGTCCACACAGATCAAAATCCTCTCTTAACAGAAGAATATTTCAGGTTTTCATATACATGATTATAGCTAAATTTTTTTTAAATTTTTTGATGACTGAAATATTTCATAATCGAACTTTTCAGTAGGATTTTTTGTTAGTTGATAAAATAGCTAGTCTATACTTATCTATTTTCTAGAGATATTAATGTGTGATTGGTATTAATTATCCCTTAAGCATGTAGTAAAATTTACCAGTGAAGCCAGTTGGGGCCAAAGTTGTGAGAAGTACTGTCATTACAAATTTAATGATTAATATTGTTTAGGTATCAGTTCTCAACAGATTCATTTGTAGATTTAATGCAGTCACAAAGAGGTAGTGGTTATTGTTCATTCAGAGTTGCGTCTGACTCTGTGACCCCATGGACTGCACCATGCCAGGGTTTCCTGTCCATCACCATCTCCTGGACTTTGTTCTAACTCATGTCCATTGAGTCCGTGATGCCATCAAACCATCTCATCCTCTGCTGCCCTCTTCTCCTTTTACTTTCATTCTTTCCCAGCATCAAGGTCATTTCCAATAAGTCTGCTCTTCTCATCAGGTGGCCAAAGTATTGGAGCTTCAGTTTCATCATTAGTCCTTCCAATGAATACTTATGGTTGATTTCCTTTAATACTGACTGCTTTAATTTGCTTGCAGAGATCTAAGAGTCCTCTCAAGTGTACAAAAGCATGAATTCTTCAGTGCTATACTTATGGTATGGAAAAACCATAGCCTTAATTATACAGACCTTTCTTGGAAAAGTGGTGTCTCTGCTTTTGAATACGCTGTCTAGATTTGCCATATTTTTTTTTTTCTTCAAGGAAGAAATGTTTTAATTTATGGCTGAAGTCTCTGTCAGCATTTTGGAGCCCAAGAGAATAAAGTCTGTCACTGCTTTTATTTTTTCCCCACCTATTTGCAATGAAGTATTGGGACTAGATACAATGATCTTAGTTTTCAGAATGTTTGGTTTTAAGCCAGCTATTTAATTCTCCTCTTTCACCTTTATCAAGGAGCTCTTTAGTTCATCTTTTCTTTCTGCGATTAGGATGGTAGCATCAGCCTATCTGAGGTTGTTGATATTTCTCCAGCAATCTTGATTCCAGCTTATGATTCATCAAGCCTAGAATATTGCATGATGTACTCTGAATATAAGTCACATAAGCAGGATTACAATATACAGCCTTGACATACTCTTTGGCAACTTTGAACCAGTCCATTGTTCCATGTTTGCTTCTAAATGTTGCTTCTTGGCCTGCATACAGGTTTCTCAGGAGACAGGTAAAGTGGCCTGGTATTCCCTTCTCTTTAAGAATTTTCCATAGTTTGTTATGATCCACATAGTCAAAGACTTTGGCACATTTCAACAAAGAACTATATGCTATTATTTTTTTTTTTCCTGGAATTCTCTTGCTTTCTCTGTGATCCAATGCATATTGGCAATTTGAGTTCTGATTCCTCTGCCTTTTGTAGTCCTTCTTGTACTTCTGGAAATTCTGAGTTCACCCACTGTTGAAGCATAGTTTGAAGGATTTTGAGCATTACCTTGCTAACATGTGGAATGAGTACAGCTGTCTGGTAGTTGGAACATTTTTTGACATTGCCCTTATTTGGGATTGGAATGAACATGGACCTTTTCCAGTCCTGTGGCTACTGCTGAATTTTCTAAATTTGCTGGAATATGGGTGGCTCAGATGGTAAAGAATTTGCCTGCAATTTGGGAGACTTGGGTTCAATCCCTGGGTCAGGAAGATCCCCTGGAGAAAGCAATGGCAACCCACTCCAGTATTCTTGCCTGGGAAATCTCATCATCAGAGTCTGGTGGGGTACAGTCCATGGTGTTGCAAAGAGTTGGACACAACTAAGCAATTGAAACTTTAGCAGCACAATCTTTTAGGATTATAAAGAGTTCAGCTGAAATTCCATCACCTCCACTGGCTTTGTTTGTAGTGATGCTTCCTAAGGCTCACTTCACTTCACACTCCAGGATGTGCTCTATGTAAATGATCACACCATCATGGTTATCTGGGGCATGAATCTTTTCTGTACATTTCTTCTATGTATTATTGCCATTTCTTCTTAATCTCTTCTGCTTCTGTTAGGTCTTTTCCATTTTTGTCCTTTATTATGTCCATCTTTTCATGAAATATTCCCTTGGTATCTCCAATTTTCTTGCAGAGATGTCTAGTCTTTCCCATTCTAGTTTCTCGCTGTTTCTTTGCATTGTTCACTTAAGAAGCCTTTCTTATCTCTTTCTGCTATTCTTTGGAACTCTGCATTCAGTTGGGCATATCTTTCCCTTTCTCCTTTACTTTTTGATTCTCTTCTTTTCTCATCTATTTGTAAGGCCTCCTCAGACCGCCATTTTGCCTTCTTGCATTTCCTTCTCTTGGGTGTTTTGGCCACCACCTCCTGTACAGGGTTACAAACCTCTGTCCACAATTCCTCAAGCATTCTGTCAGATCTGATCTAATCAGATCTAATCCCTGAATCTGTCTCTTGCACTGTATAATCATAAGGGAATTGATTTAGGTAATACCTGAATGATCTAGTGATTTTGCCTACTTTCTTCAATTTAAGCCTGAATTTTGCAATAAGGAGTTCATGGTCTGAGCCACAGTTAGTTTTCTGTCTCATTTTTTCTGACTGTATAGAGCTTCTCCATCTTCCACTACAAAGAATATAATCAATCTGATTTCAGTGTTGACCATCTGTTGATGTCCATGTGTAGAGTAATCTATTGTGCTGTTGGAAGAGAGTGTTTGTAATGACCAGTGTGTTCTCTTGGCAAAACTCTGTTAGGCTTTACCCTGCTTCATTTTGTACTGTAAGGTCAAACTTACCTGTTACTCCAGGTATCTCTTGACTTCCTACTTTTGCATTCCAATAACCTAGGATGGAAAGGAAGTGTTTGTTGGTGTTCCTTCTAGAAGATCTTGTAGGTCTTCATAGAACCATTCAACTTTAGCTTCTTCAGCTTTAGTGGTTGGGGCATAGACTTGGATTACTGTGATATAGAATCATTTTCCTTGGAAAGAAACCGAGATCATTCTGTCATTTTTGAGATTGCACCCAAGTACTGCATTTCTGACTCTTTTGTTGACTATGAGGGCTACTCCATTCCTTCTAAGGGATTCTTTCCCACACTAATAGATATAATGGTTATTTGAACTAAATCTGCCCATTCTCATCCATTTTAGCTTACTGACTCCTAAAATGTTTATGTTCACACCCGTCATCTCCTGTTTGACCCCATCTAATTTACCTTAATTCATGGACCTAACATTTCATATTCCTATGCAATATTTTTCTTTTTTAATTAATTAATTTAATTGGAGGCTAATTACTTTACAATATTGTAGTGGTTTTTGCCATACATTCACATGAATCAGCCATGGGTGTACATGTGTACCCCATCCTGAAGCCCGTGCCACCTCCCTCCCCATCCCATTCCTCAGGGTCATCACAGTGAACCAGCCCTGAGTGCCCTGTCTCATGCATCAAACCTGGACTGGCGATCTATTTCACATATGGTAATATACATGTTTCAGTGCTATTCTCTCACATCATCCCACCCTTGCTTTCTCCCACAGAGTTCAAAAGACTCTTCTTTACACCTGTGTCTCTTTTGCTGTCTCACATATAAGGTCATCGCTACCATCTTTCTAAATTATATATATATATGTGTTAAAATACTGTATTGGTGTTTTTCTGACTTACTTCACTCTGTATAATAGGCTCCAGTTTCATCCACCTCATTAGAACTGATACAAATGCATTCTTTTTAATGACTGAGTAATATTCCATTGTGTATATGTACCATAACTTTCTTATTTATTCTTCTGCCGGTGGGCATCTAGGTTGCTTCCATGTCCTAACTATTGTAAACAGTGCCGTGAGGAACATTGGGGTACACATGTTTCTTTCAATTCTGGTTTCCTCGGTGTGTAGGCCCAGCAGTGGGATTACTGTGTTCTACGGCAGTCCTATTTCCAGTTTCTTAAGGAATCTCCACACTGTTCTCCATAGCAGCTGCACTACTTTGCATTCCCACCAACAGTATAAGAGGGTTCCCTTTTCTCCACACACTCTCCAGCATTTATTGTTTGTAGACTTTTGGATAGCAGCCATTCTGACTGGTGTGAAATGGTACCTCATTGTGGTTTTGATTTGCATTTCTCTGATAATGAGTGATGTTGAGCATCTTTTCATATGTTTGTTACCGATCTGTTTGTCTTCTTTGGAGAAATGTCTGTTTAGTTCTTTGGCCCATTTTTTAATTGGGTCATTTATTTTTCTGGAATTGAGCTGCAGGAGTTGCTTGTATATTTTTTGAGATTAATCCTTTGTCAGTTGCTTCATTTGCTATTATTTTCTCCCATTCTGCAGGCTGTCTTTTAACCTTGCTTACAGCTTCCTTTGTTGTGCAGAAGCTTTTAAGTTCAATTAGGTCCCATTTGTTTATTTCTGCTTTTATTTCCATTACTCTGGGAGGTGGGTCATAGAGGATCCTGCTGTGATTTATGTCGGAGAGTGTTTTGCCTATGTTTTTCCTTTAGGAGTTTTATAGTTTCTGTTCTTACATTTAGATCTCTAACCCATTTTAGGTTTATTTTTGTGTATGGTGTTAGAAAGTGTTTGAGTTTCATTCTTTTACAAGTGGTTGACCAGTTTTCCCAGCACCACTTGTTAAAGAGATTGTCTTTTCTCTATTGCATATTCTTGCCTCCTTTGTCAAAGATAAGGTGTCCATATATGTGTGGATTTATCTCTGGGCTTTCTAGTTTGTTCCATTGATCTATATTTCTGTCTTTGTGCCAGTACCATACTTGATGGCTCTAGCTTTGTAGTATAGCCTGAAGTCAGACAGGTTGATTCCTCCAGTTCCATTCTTTTTTCTCAAGATTATTTTGGCTATCTGAGGTTTTATTTTATTTTTTTATTTCTATACAAATTGTGAAATTATTTGTTCTAGTTCTCTGAAAAATATCATTGATAGCATATTCTCATGCAATATTTTTTCTTTATAGCATTAGACTTTACTTCACAGCAGACACATCCACAACTGAGCATTGTTTCTGCTTTGGTCAGCCTCTTCATTCTTTCTGGAACTATTTCTCTGTTCTTCCCCAGTAGAATATTGAACACCTACCAACCTGAGGGACACATCTTCCTGTGTTATGTCTTTTTTCCTTCCATACTCTTCATGGGTTTCTCAAGGCAGGAATACTGTAGTGGTTTGCCATTTCCTTTTACAGTGGTCCACATTTTTTCACTCATCTCTACAATAACCTGTTCATCTTGGTGGCCCTGCACAACATGGTTCATATTTTCATTGAGTTACACAAGACTGTTATCCATGTGATCATATTGGTTAGTTTTCTGTGATTGTGTTTTTCATTCTGGAGGTCATGTTGTTGCAGTTCTTGCTTCTTCTCTGATGATTGAGGATAAGAAGCTTGTGCAAACTCCTGATGGGCAGGACTGGCTATGGGGAAAACTGGGTATTAAGATAGTTGAGTAGAAGGACGTGCATTCTTCTCCTGTGAGAACACCAAAATCACAACTAGCTTCAAAACAAGCATTGACAGGAGTATGTTGGAACTCACCAAAATAAGATACCCCACATCCAAGGACAAAAGAAAAGCAGCAACAAGACAGTAGGAAGGGCACAATCACATTAAAGTCAAATGCCATGAGCATCAGAGACTCTTTGAGAGCACAAACAAATCCTTGAGTGCACCAGGTCCCTGGGGAAAGGAGCAGTGAGCCTCACAAGAGTCTGAGCCAGGCCTTCAGTCACAATATAAAACCATAATTCTTATTTTTTATAAGTAGCCAAGCAGATTATAATATTTATATGAAAAATTAAAGGACTTAGAATAACTAAACACTCTGGCAATGATGAATAGACTTGATTGTAAGAATTTCAATAAAGCTACAATGACCACTAGAGTGTGGTATCTATGTTAGGAAAAATCAAACAGATCCATGAAATAAAAAAGAAAATCCAGAGATAATCTGACTTTTATTTTCAGCAAAGATGCAAGGCAGTTCTGTACTCTTTGTATGATAAAATAAAGAATTCTCAAATCCTACTACTTGTGAGACTCTAAAATTAAAGATGAATAATATGCAATATGCTTAACCCAAACATTGAAACTATGAAAGTTCTAGAAGAACACATATCAAACAATATCTTCATGGTAAGGATTTTTAATGAGACTGCCTAAATCATTATGTATAAAGAAAATTTGCTAAATTGACTTCATTAATATTAAAACAACTGATCATCAAAAGTCACCATTAATAAAATGAAGTACCAGCTAGGAAGTTGGGGAAATACTCATAGCATATATACTCAGCAAGAACTATTATACAAAATTTATACTGAACTCTCAGAAATAAATAATGAAAAGTCAAAACTTGATTCCAAATAGGTCAAAATATGGATACTTCATAGAAGAAAATAAAAGAATAGACAATAAGAAAGTTACAAGATATGCAACATCATTATTCATGAAGAAAATGCAAACATAGTGAAATATCACCTACACACAATAAAATAAAAGACACTGGCAAGATAAGTTAGAAAATGACTGAAACTTCCCATTTTTTTCCTGAGTATAATATCATTGGAAGATTGTGGAATAATCTGGCAGTAATTTTTAAAAGTAAAATTAAAGATAACCTATTCTATAATCCATCCCTATGGGTTTAGCCCAAAATAAAAATACAAATCAACAGAACTACTATACAATGATTGTTGCAGATGTTCCTATAGCCAAAAATGGGAAATAAACCAAATGCCCAGCAAAAGGAAAATGGCAAAAGAAATTATACTGGGTGTAAATGCCAAAAACATAATCAAGTATTGCAGTATTATTCAAAATAGACAAAACTGTGAAATAAACTAAATGTCTCCTAATAGTCTATTACATAAACAATTTATGATTTGAATATGTGATGCACAACTATTATGCAGTAAAATAGAATGCATTTTGGTTTGCATTTCTTTGCAGATGAAGAAGAGATAAAATTTTACCATGGTGTAAAAAAAAAAAAAAGCAAAGCCGTCCGGCCACAGATTGCTTATGATTATGAAAATGAACAGGAAGCACCTGTAAAGGAAATACCTGGGTCAATGGAAATCTAAATCTTAATTGGGTTTTGATTAGATTTATCTGAACTCATTGAATTATACACTTAAAAATGTGCACTTCAATGTATGCACGTTTCTAACTAAAATAGAAGATTCATGAAATTATGTTTCCACTTAAAAATACTAACAAAGGAAATTAGTAACTACACTTTGTCAGAATTACATTACTTTGAAAGTGAAAGCATTAGTCGCTCAGTCATGTTTGACTCTTTGTGACCCTGTAAACTGTAGCCCCCCACCCTCCTCTAGCTTCAGGATTCTCCAGGCAAGAATACTGAAGTGGATTACCATTTCCACCTCCAGGGAATCTTCCTGACCCAGGGATTCAACCTGGGTCTCCTGCATTGCAGGTGGATTCTTTACCCTCTGAGCCACCTGGTAATACTTTGTCATTAAACAAAAACAATTTAAATTGGATGTTATATTTTGAATATGTTTCTGTATTCAAAATTTTACAACTCAAAAACTTCTGCTAAAATACATTCATAAATATTTACATGAAGATGTTTTTTGAAGATCATTATTTTAAAAAAATAGTATTTTAAGTGTATTGGGTCTTTTGTAGTGATGTGAATGGACCTGGAGAGTGTCATATAAAGTGAAGTAAATAAGAAAGAAACAAATACCATCTATTCATGCATGTATGTGGAAATTAGAAAGATGGTATTGATGATATCATTTGCACAACAGAAATAGAGACATAGATGTAAAGAATAATGTATGGATACCAAGGCAGAAAGGGGGCGGGTGAGAGGGATTGGGAGATTGAGGTTGACAGGTAGATGCTATTGATACCATGTATAAGATAGACAACAGATGAGAGCACTGTATAGCAGGATAAACTACTAATGCCTTGCGGTAACCTAAATGAGAGGGAAATCCACAAGGAGGAGATATATGTATATGTGTGTCTGATTCATTTTGCTGTGGTATAGGAGCTAACACAGCATTATAAAGCAACAATACTCCAATAAAAATTAATATTTTAAGTGGGAAGATACATTTACAAATAATTTCAATGGATTTTAAATTGTAAATATATATAATTCAATTTATGCTTTGACTACCAAACAGTTTCAAGGAGTTGAACATCTATTGAATCTATTTGGCTTTTTATGTTTTTTTTTTAATTTTTTCCATTTACTATTATTAGTTGGAGGCTAATTACTTTACAACATTGCAGTGGTTTTTGTCATACATTGAAATGAATTAGCCATGGATTTACATGTATTACCCATCCCGGTCCCCCCTCCCACCTCCCTCTCCACCCGATCCCTCTGGGTCTTCCCAGTGCACCAGGCTCGAGCACTTGTCTCATGCATCCAACCTGGGCTGGTGATCTGTTTCACCCTAGATAATATACATGTTTCGATGCTGTTCTCTTGAAACATCCCACCCTCGCCTTCTCCCACAGAGTCCACAAGTCTGTTCTATATATCTGAGTCTTTTTTCTGTTTTGCATATAGGGTTATCGTTACCATCTTTCTAAATTTCATATATATGTGTTAGTATACTGTAATGGTCTTTATCTTTCTGGCTTACTTCGCTCTGTATAATGGGCTCCACTTTCATCCATCTCATTAGAACTGAATCAAATGAATTCGATTTAATGGCTGAGTAATATTCCATGGTGTATATGTACCACAGCTTCCTCATCCATTCATCTGCTGATGGGCATCTAGGTTGCTTCCATGTCCTGGCTATTATAAACAGTGCTGTGATGAACATTGGGGTGCACGTGTCTCTTTCAGATCTGGTTTCCTCGGTGTGTATGCCCAGAAGTGGGATTGTTGGGTCATATGGCAGTTCTATTTCCAGATTTTTAAGAAATCTCCACACTGTTTTCCATAGAGGCTATACTAATTTGTATTCCCACCAACAGTGTAAGAGGGTTCCCTTTTCTCCACACCCTCTCCAGCATTTATTGCTTGTAGACTTTTGGATAGCAGCCATCCTGACTGGCGTGTAATGGTACCTCATTGTGGTTTTGATTTGCATTTCTCTGATAATGAGTGATGTTGAGCATCTTTTCATGTGTTTGTTAGCCATCTGTATGTCTTCCTTGGAGAAATGTCTGTTTAGTTCTTTGGCCCATTTTTTGATTGGGTCATTTATTTTTCTGGAGTTGAGCTGCAGGAGTTGCTTGCATATTTTTGAGATTAATCCTTTGTCTGTTGCTTCATTTGCTATTATTTTCTCCCAATCTGAGGGCTGTCTTTTCACCTTGCTTATAGTTTCCTTTGTTGTGCAAAAGCTTTTAAGTTTCATTAGGTCCCATTTGTTTATTTTTGCTTTTGTTTCTAAAATTCTGGGATATGGGTCATAGAAGATCCTGCTGTGATTTATGTCGCAGAGTGTTTTGCCTATGTTCTCTTCTAGGAGTTTTATAGTTTCTGGTCTTACATTTAGATCTTTAATCCATTTTGGGTTTATTTTTGTGTATGGTGTTAGAAAGTGTTCTAGTTTCATTCTTTTACAGGTGGTTGACCAGTTTTCCCAGCACCACTTGTTAAAGAGGTTGTCTTTTTTCCATTGTATATCCTTGCCTCCTTTGTCGAAGATAAGGTGACCATAGGTTCGTGGATTTATCTCTGGGCTTTCTATTCTGTTCCATTGATCTATATTTCTGTCTTTGTGCCAGTACCATACTGTCTTGATGACTGTGGCTTTGTAGTATAGTCTGAAGTCAGGCAGGTTGATTCCTCCATTTCCATTCTTCTTTCTCAAGGTTACTTTGGCTATTCGAGGTTTTTTGTATTTCCATACAAATTGTGAAATTATTTGTTCTAGTTCTGTGAAAAATACCGTTGGTAGTTTGATAGGGATTGCATTGAATCTATAGATTGCTTTGGGTAGTATAGCCATTTTGACAATATTGATTCTTCCAATCCATGAACACGGTATATTTCTCCATCTGTTTGTGTCCTCTTTGATTTCTTTCATCAGTGTTTTATAGTTTTCCATGTATAGGTCTTTTGTTTCTTTAGGTAGATATACTCCTAAGTATTTTATTCTTCTTGTTACAATGGTGAATGGTATCATTTCCTTAATTTCTCTTTCTGTTTTCTCATTGTTAGTGTATAGGAATGCAAGAGATTTCTATGTGTTAATTGTATATCCTGCAACTTTACTGTATTCGTTGATTAGCTCTAGTAATTTTCTGGTAGAGTCTTTAGGGTTTTCTATGAGGAGGATCATGTCATCTACAAACAGAGAGAGTTTCACTTCTTCTTTTCCTGTCTGGATTCCTTTTACCTCTTTTTCTGCCCTAATTGCTGTGGCCAACACTTCCAAAACTATGTTGAATAGTAGTGGTGAGAGTGGGCACCCTTGTCTTGTTCCTGATTTCAGGAGAAATGCTTTCAATTTTTCACCCTTGAGGGTGATGCTTGCTGTGGGTTTGTCATATATAGCTATTATTATGTTGACATGTGTTCCTTCTATTCCTGCTTTCTGGAGAATTTGAATCATAAATGGATGTTGAATTTTGTCAAACGTTTTCTCTGCATCTATTGAGATAATCATATGGTTTTTATCTTTCAATTTGTTAATGTGGTATATTACATTGATTGATTTGTGGATATTAAAGAATCCTTGCATTCCTGGGATAAAGCCCACTTGGTCATGGTGTATGATTTTTTTTAAATGTTGTTGGATTCTGTTTGCTAGAATTTTGTTAAGGATTTTTGCATCTATGTTCATCAGTGATATTGGCCTGTAGTTTTCTTTTTTTGTGGCATCTTTGTCTGGTTTTGGAATTAGGGTGATGGTGGCTTCATAGAATGAGTTTGGAAGTTTACCTTCTTCTGCAATTTTCTGGAAGAGTTTGAGTAAGATAGATGTTAACTCTTCTCTAAATTTTCGGTAGAATTCAGCTGTGAAGCCATCTGGTCCTGGGCTTTTGTTTGCTGGAAGATTTCTGATTACAGTTTCAATTTCCTTGCTTGTGATGGGTTTGTTAAGATCTTCTATTTCTTCCAGGTTCAGTTTTGGAAAGTTATTCCTCTCTAAGAACTTGTCCATTTCTTCCAAGTTGTCCATTTTATTGGCATAGAACTGCTGGTAGTAGTCTCTTATGATCCTTTGTATTTCAGTGTTGTCTGTTGTGATCTCTCCAATTTCGTTTCTAATTTTGTTAATTTGGTTCTTCTCCCTTTGTTTCTTAATGAGTCTTGCTAATGGTTTGTCAATTTTGTTTATTTTTTCAAAAAACCAGCTTTTAGCTTTGTTGATTTTTGCTATGGTCTTTTTAGTTTCTTTTGCATTTATTTCTGCCCTAATTTTTAAGATTTCTTTCCTTCTACTAATCCTGGGGTTCTTCATTTCTTCCTTCTCTAGTTGCTTTAGGTGTAGAGTTAGGTTATTTATTTGACTTTTTTCTTGTTTCTTGAGGTAGGCCTGTAATGCTATGAATCTTCCCCTTAGCACTGCTTTTACAGTGTCCCATAGGTTTTGGGTTGTTGTGTTTTCATTTTCATTCATTTCTATGCATATTTTGATTTCTTTTTTGATTTCTTCTATGATTTGTTGGTTATTCAGAAGCGTGTTGTTTAGCCGCCATATGTTTGAATTTTAAATTATTTTTTCCTGTAATTGAGATCTAATCTTACTGCACTGTGGTCAGAAAAGATGACTGGAATGATTTCAATTTTTTTGAATTTACCAAGACTAGATTTATGGCCCAGGATGTGATCTATTCTGGAGAAGGTTCTGTGTGCACTTGAGAAAAAGGTGAAGTTGATTGTTTTGGGGTGAAACCTCCTATAGATGTCAATTAGGTCTAGCTGGTCCATTGTGTCCTTAAAGTTTGTGTTTCCTTGTTCATTTTCTGTTTAGTTGATCTATCCATAGGTGTGAGTGGGGTATTAAAATTTCCTACTATTATTGTGTTACTAATAATTTCATCTTTCATACTCGTTAGTGTTTGCCTTACATATTGCGGTGCTCCTATGTTGGGTGCACATATATTTATAATTGTTATATCTTATTCTTGGATTGATCCTTTGATTATTATGTAGTGTCCATCTTTGTCTCTTTTCACAGCCTTTATTTGAAAGTCTATTTTATCTGATATGAGTATTGCGACTCCTGCTTTCTTTTGGTCTCCGTTTGCATGGAATATTTTTTTCCAGCCCTTCACTTTTAGTCTGTATGTGTCCCTTGTTTTGAGGTGGGTCTCTTGTAGACAGCATATATAGGGGTCTTGCTTTTGTATCCATTCAGCCAGCCTTTGTCTTTTGGTTGGGGCATTCAACCCATTTACATTTAAGGTAATTATTGATAGGTATGGTCCCATTGCCATTTATTTTGTTGTTTGGGTTCATGTTTATACCACCTTTCTGTGTTTCCTGTCTAGAGAAGATCCTTTAGTATTTGTTGAAGAACTGATTTGGTGGTGCTGAATTCTCTCAGCTTTTGCTTGTCTGTAAAGCTTTTGAGTTCTCCTTCATATCTGAATGAGATCTTTGCTGGGTAGAGTAATCTAGGTTGTAGGTTATTCTCTTTCATTACTTTAAGTATGTCCTGCCATTCCTTTCTGGCCTGAAGGGTTTCTATTGATAGATCAGCTGTTATCCTTATGGGAATCCCTTTGTGTGTTATTTGTTGTTTCTCCCTTGCTGCTTTTAATATTTGTTCTTTGTGTTTAATCTTTGTTAATTTGATTAATATGTGTCTTGGGGTGTTTCACCTTGGGTTTATCCTGTTTGGGACTCTCTGGGTTTCTTGGACTTGGGTGGCTATTTCCTTCCCCATTTTAGGGAAGTTTTCAGCTATTATCTCCTCGAGTAACTTCTCATGGCCTTTCTGTTTGTCTTCTTCTTCTGGGACTCCTATGATTCGAATGTTGGGGTGTTTCACATTGTCCCAGAGGTCCCTGAGGTTGTCCTCATTTCTTTTGATTCTTTTTTCTTTTTTCCTCTCTGCTTCATTTATTTCCACCATTTTATCTTCTAACTCACTTATCCTATCTTCTGTCTCTGTTATCCTACTCATGGTTCCCTCCAGAGTGCTTTGATCTCATTTATTTCATTATTAATTTTTAATTGACTCTTTTTTATTTCTTCTAGGTCCTTGTTAAACCTTTCTTGCATCTTCTCAATCTTTGTCTCCAGGCTATTTATTTGTAACTCCATTTTGTTTTCAAGATTTTGGATCATTTTTATTATCATTATTCTAAATTCTTTTTCAGGTAGATTCCCTATTTCCTCCTCTTTTGTTTGACTTGGTGGGCTTTTTTCATGTTCCTTTAGCTGTTGGGTATTTCTCTGCCTTTTCATCATGTTTAGATTGCTGTGTCTGGAGTGGGCTTTCTGTATTCTTGTGGTTTGAGGTTCCTTTTTATTGTGGAGGTTTCACCCAGTGGGTGGGGTTGGACGATTGGTTTGTCAAGGTTTCCTGGTTAGGGAAGCTTGCGTCAGCATTCTGGTGCGTGGAATTGGATTTCTTCTCTCTGGAGTGCAATGGAGTGTCCAGTAATGAGCTTTGCGATGGGTCTCTGTGTTAGGTGTGACTTTGGAGAGCCTGTATGTTGACACTCAGGTCTATGTTCCTGCGTTGCTAAAGAATTTGCGTGGTATGTCTTGTACTGGAGCTTATTGGCTCTTGGGTGGTGGTTGGTTTTGGTGTAGGTATGGAGGCTTTTGGATGGTCTCTTATTCCTTAATGTTCCGTGTAGTCAGGAGTTTTCTGGTTTTCTCAGGTTTTGGGCTTAAGTCTCCTGCCTCTGGATTTCAGTTTTATTCTTCCAATAGTCTCAAGACTTCTCCAACTATACAGCACTGATAATAAAACTTCTAGGTTAATGGTGAAAAGATTCTCCACCGTGAGAGACAATCAGAGAGGTTCACAGAGTTACATGAAGAATAAGAGAGGGAGGAAGGAGATAGAGGTGAGCAGGAGGAGAAAAAGGGGACTCAAGAGGAGAGAGACAGATCTACGCAGTTATCTGTTCCCAAAGTGTTCTCCATAGCCCAGACACTGACAGAGATTCACAGAATTGGATTGGGAAGAGAAGGGGAAAGGAGGAAATAGAGGTGTTCTGAGGTAGAAAACAGAGAGTCAAAAGTGGGAGAGTAATCACCACACTCCTGAATAGAAATGGGAACTGAATATTGGATTCTTAAATGTCCAAAATTTATATCACATACTGAAAAACAAAGATTAAAAATCTAGTGTAGAGGTTAGACTCTTTGAAATACAATATTTAAAAACAAAAACAAAAACACACAAAAAATTTAGAAATGTATATGAAGTTCGGTTTAAAAATAGGGTTTCGCAAATAGGGTTTCTCTCTCTCTCTTTTTTTTTTTTTGGCAAGGTTATAGTGAAATGAAAATGAAAATTAAGGAATAATAGAGGAGTATTAGAGGACTTTAAGAGGAAATAGGAGAGAAAAACAAGAAAAAGAAAAAAAAGAAAAAAATTTTTTTTTCCCTAATTAAAAAAATCATAAAAATACATGAAAATGAAAGTTGAGGAGTAATGAGGGAGTAATAGGGAATTTTAAAAGAAAATAAAAGAGAAAAAATAAAAAAAAAGGAAAGGAAAAAAATTTTTTTTAATGAAAAATAATATATACATATATATCTAGGAATTTCTCTGGAGTTGTTGCGGTCAGTGTAGGTTCAGTTCAATTTCAGATAGCTCCTCTTTCCAGCTTACACTTCTCGATATCTATAGGCCCCTTCCAGTGTAGTCGGTGTTACCTTCAGGGATTTAAACCTGTTGCACCGGTCCTTTCTGAAGTGGTTCCCTTTGTTTATTTGGCTTCTGTTTGCCATCTCTTTGGTGTCTAATTTCCACCCTGACACAGGCGGGCGGAGGTGGTCCCTTATTTAGGTTCTCTAGTTCAGTTCAGTCCTGCTACGGGGAGGGCGGGGCGCTGCAGACAGATATTGCTCTGTGTGGATAGCACTCACCGTGTTCCGGCCACACTGGGTTTGCCCTGCTCACGGGTGTCAGTGCTTTCCCTGTCTACACTGCTCAGGCTCCTGGCTGTTCTATATGGAGCGGGCCCTGCGTTGAGTGCGGTTCCAGTTTTCGGGTAGTCCACAAAAGCGCAGATTCGGTTACGCCTGCATTTTGTGCCTTCCCCGGCCTGAGCGGTTCAGGCAGCCAGGGGCTTGGGCGTACTCTCCCGGGTGCAGTGCGCCTTCTCCCTCCGTATCGAGCGGCCCAGGCAGCCAGAGGCTTGGGCGCAATCTTCCCGGCTACGGCGCGCTTTTTCCCTCCGAGGCCCCAGCGCGCGCCGTCGGTCGGGTCTCAGGAAGTCTTTAGATAGGAACCAGGGGCCTGTTTGCAGTGTGGGAGGGGGTGGCTTCTCAGGGGCTGAGTTTGCCCTTTTCCCCTCCCCCCTGCCCCCTACCTCCAGCAGGGATGGGCTGGCTCTTCTCTGGAGTTTCTCAGTCCCTTTGTTTTGCGAACCTCCGGCAGTGTGTTCCAGCCGGTTAATTTTGTCCCTTGCTATCCCACAGTTTAAAAAAGCTCCCTCCGATTGCTCTCAGGGTCTTCGGGCCGGTCCTTACCCTAAGCAATGCCACCTGCTCCTCTCCGTTCCAGCCCCGCTTGTTGCTGGTGGGTGCGGGCATCTGGGGTACTTTTCTGCTGGGAGTTGCTTTTAGGCACGTAATCTGTGGGCCTTATTTAATTTTTCCTCCCAGTTAGATTGCTGAAAACTTCCCCCAGTCCCACCAGTGCAAGGGTTTCCTGGTGATTGGAAACTTCCTCTATTAAGACTCCCTTCCCGGGACCGGTCTCCGTCAATAGCTCTTTTGTCTCCCTTTTTATCTTTTATATTTTGTCCTACCTCCCTTTGAAGACAATGGGCTGCTTTTCTGGGCGCCTGATGTCCTCTGCTAGCGACCAGAAGTTGTTTTGTGAAATTTGCTCAGCGTTCAAATGTTCTTTTGATGAATTTGTAGGGGAGAAAGTGGTCTCCCTGTCCTATTCCTCCGCCATCTTGGCTCCTCCCTCTTTGGCTTTTTAAAAAGAATCAGTTTCATCTCTCTTTTAAATAACCGGCTGACAACACATTTTTTTTAACAAAAGAAGATTGACAGATGAAGCACTTAGATAAAAATGTAAAGATAGTTTTATGACTTCACTTATGTTGTAAATCGAATTTCTTTGGATCTATTAAATTGACCACTTTGCACTAGAATCCAGAGTTTGGAAGTGTCCATGGCAAACTTGAATGTAATCTGGCAAATTAAGTATAATACATAACCAAATTTAATAAATAAGGCCAATTTTGCTTTGAAGTAGTCCTATTGCTGTTCTCAAAAGTTTTGAAATGTTTTCAATAAAATTTACCTTTAATGTTTACTAATTTCCCTAATGGAGTTTTTAACTCAATTCTACAGTAAAATATATGGGAATTTTTACCATCTTATTCATTTTTATATCTTCTTTTGATTTTTAGTGTTTTATAATGTTATCAGAATATAATCAGAATGGCACTATTTTATTAGAGCTCACTGAGTCCTGATTTATGATCTTTTTCACATATAATTTTTCATAACATCATATTAGGTCTCCAAAAATTATTTTTTTCTGTGTAAACTTCTTGCTTGTAAAATTCAAATTCAATCACTCATTTGTTAAAACCATACATTTTATTGGAATTTGAGAGAGATGCAATAAAGCTGCATTTATCCTTTTACTTATTTTTTCCTTTTTCTATGAATTACTTTATTCTATCAGTTGCTTCTTTATAAATATTGGACTTTTTTTTGTTCATTGGGTATATATTATTTTATCTGTGCACTTTAACTTATTTTAAGCATTTGTATTAAGACTCTGCAGTGTATTGTTTTTTTCCTTAACTTTTGTCTGATGGAAAATACAGTACTATTGGGATGCTTTTGTCATGCAGTTTTCTTTTGTTTTTATTCTTCCTTCTAATTTCAAATTTTATGTCATAATTTTCAATTATGTTTTTGTATACTCATATTGCCTAATATTTAAATCCAGTCTAAGAATCTATGCCTTATTAGTTAACTTTACCCAATTATGTTTACTCGAGTTATGTTATATTGGGACTTGTTTCTTCCAAATAAGTTATCCTCTCCTATATACTCTTTTTTTCTTTCTTCTCTGTTTGTTTTCAAAGTTAAAGATCAAAGATTTTTTTCTGCTTGTTTCAAATTTATATGTGTGTGTAATATAAAATCCACTAAGATTATCTGATTATCCACTGAGAAAAATAACTTTCTCCTGATTAAATCTCCACAGTACTTGTTTATGCTGTAATAGTCTACAAACCATCTGGCAATACAATTAGATGTTAACAGTGATTTTAACATTTTTATTGTAACTTAAGTCACTCAGTATTTGCATATTAATCTTCATATTATCCTATAATTTGTCTAATATCCTGGCATAGACTTCATACAAAATTGTTTTTAAATAAAATTTTGTTACATATTTAGACATACTCTTTAGATATATAAGCAATTTTAAAATATAACTTTAAAAAAGTAAAAATAAAATATAACTTTTTAGAATCAAATACTAAAAGGAAGAAATCACATTATGTATAACCAGAGTGTATTATCTTCTACTGATGAAATAATTGGCCCATTCATTCTGCAGTAGTTAAGTATTAGCTTTATATTCAGGATTTTAACAGTTTTTCCATCTGGAAATGATCAAATTATTGTGATATGAATAAGTGGGTGTAGAATTTTTAGATGTAAAATTACAAACAGCAACATTTTCTTTACTTTCTTTTTCAAAATGTGCAAATAGGAATATTGTTTTAGCTAAATGAGAAGTCTTATCCCACAACTTTCAAGTGCTATTTTCTTAAAAGTCCCATACCATGCAACCACTTACTTACTATTTTGATGTAAAAAAATGTTTTGTCCTATTTTCTTTTTACAGTCAGTTTGTAGAGATGAGCAAAATGTTAACCGCATCTGCTACTCCATTTATTCACAGTTGAATTTTAAAATTCATAAAATTATTTTTCTCAATTGCTGATTCACATTAATTTGTTTTTTTAGTAGTGTAGTGAATGTTACTTATCCACTTTTACTACATTCAAACCATATTTTTATCATTATGAATAGATGGGGGAAACACATACAAATTTAGAGTCAAATTTATCATTAATAGTGCTTTTAAATGAAGAAAAATTAGTGATACAAGTATTTCATTATGTGTTTTAACTCCTACTCACAAGTCCTAGAAGTAAATTAATTTTGGCATAAAGGAAATATGTCAACCTCCTGGTAAATTTGAGAACTATTCTAAAGTAGTTGGTCACTGCTTAAATTCAAATTTACACTTCTTTTAGTTTTTGTTCTTTATTCATTTTGTTGTTGTTGTTGTTCACTGAAGGGATGCAAAGCAAGAAATGAATTGTTTTCAGATTAAATTTACTTCTCATTTTTTTCTAATTTTAATACTATTGAATCAATATTATTCTTTCAATCCTTGAGTGCTCTGACAATTTTTTGCTCATGTACACTTTTTTTTCATGTTTTGGATCAGGAATATGTAGACTGAATGTTAGAATCCCATAGAATTGTACATATTCTATATACTATATATATGTGTGTGTGTGTGTATATATATACACACACACACACATATTTATTTATTCATTTTTACAGAGAATTGAAAGTGTAAAAGTGTTAGTTGCTCAGTTACGCCTGCCTCTCTGTGACCCCATGGACTGTAGCCTGCCAGGTTTCTCTGTCCCTAGAATTCTCCAAGCAAGAATACTGGAGTGGCCCCTTCCCTTCTCCAGGGGACCTTCCCAAACCAGGGATCGAACCCTGGTCTCCTGCATTGCAACAGATTCTTTACCAGCTGAGTCACCCGAAAAGACTATTCCAGAGAATTGGTGGCTAATTTTTTGATGTCCAGTATTATGTTACAGGCTTCCGTGGTGGCTCAGCAGTAAAGAATCTGCCTGCCGGTGCAGGAGACACAGGTTCAATCCTCTGGTTGGGAAGATCCCTTGGAGAAGTGAGGGGCAACCCACTCCAGTATTCTTGCCTGGGAGACCCCATGGACAGAGGAGCCTCAGGTTACAGTCCCGGAGGTCCCAGAGAGTAGGACACAACTTGTTAACATTGAAGTGGGTATCCTTTCCCTTCTCCAGGGGATCTTTCCAACCCAGGGATTGAACCCAGGGCTCCCACATTGCAGGTGGATTTTTTACCAGCTGAGCCACAAGAGAAGCCCAAGAATACTGGAGTGGGTAGCCTATCCCTTCTGCCAGGGGAGCTTCCCAACCCAGCAATCGAACCAGGGTCCCCTGAATTGCAGGTGGATTCTTTACCAACTGAGCTATCAGAGAAGCCCCAAAACAACAACATAAAATTTCACCATTTTTAAAGATTATACCCTATTTGTAGTTATAGAATATTGGCTATGTTCTCTGTATTGTGTAATATGTGGTTGTAGCTTACTCTGTACATAGTAGTTTGTACCTTTTAATCCCATGCTCCTCTATTGCTCCTTCCTTCTTCCTTGTGTCCTGCCAAAAGGGTTCATTTACCACTGACTAGTTTACATTTATTCAATAGTTTCAATTGGTTTATTCACTTGACCCTAAAGCTGTGTGTTTTCTTACTCATTTGTTTCCTTCTCTATGCCTTTATTTCTTTGTTGTGACTCTTCACTTGTTCATCACTGGCCTTTTCTTGATTTAGCAGCTCACAACATTCATAAAAAAAAAAAAAAGTTGTTCACAGAACATCTAATGTTGGAGAGATTCATTATGCTGACATTTTATAGTCTTTCCAATTATACTTTCTTCACTGGTTGTCCTCAAGTATCCTATTTATCTTTGTAAGTACTTTTCTTAACTTTACAGAAGCTTTTCATCAGGAACCCATTTTTAGGCTTTATTAAAATCAGGCATGTACAATACTTACCATTTTAAAATTGTGCAGTAATAATTCTTTTCTCTCTTACTGCTTATACCATTTAGGAAAACTGAGAAAGGGAAATGGCTTTGCTTAATACCTCATTGCAAATAAGCTTTAGTACTTTAGTTTAAAAATATCTATCTTAGGCTAAGTATTTCTTTAATGAGTTAAAAATTTTAAATACCACATATATATTCTCTGCTTTCATTGCTCTTTTTACTCCCTTATGTGACTATTTCTGTAAGGATGGGAGTTACATTTATGTTACAGGTTAGACTAGGCCAATGCTTGTTAGGATTACCAGAGGGGTTTGATAAAGAATTTTTTCTTCCCTTTTGAGTAAATAGAACAAAGGAGTCAGAAATTAAGTGCATGATTTTATGTTAATAACTGGTAATTGCTGAATTGGTATTCAAGAATTATATAATTGGGCAAGTTCTTTTCATAACACACACTTTCAGAATTGAGCACCCTTTGCACCCAGTGAAAACTTTTGGTGAAAGAGCAATGGGAAAATGCTTTTACTCAAATCAAAATCATCTTGAATACCTTTTCCCTATAACAAAAGGAATGGGGAAGTGGCTTATGTATGCTTGGGTGTACTCCAGTATGTCAGTTAGAAAACACTCCACTTACCTATGTTAGGGGTAAGTAAATTGTTTGAGAGAGGACAGGCATGTGTTTTGGAAATAACATTCTTCATTATGGAAACCAGTAGTGGAGAAAATGTGTTAATAACTATTCCTATTCTCGTAAACCACTAGGCTTCAGCAGTAAGAATACAAATGAATAGATATGTGGTTAACATGCTTAGGGGGTAGAGGTGGCCTGTAGGAGGGCAAATCTGGATCATATTTGTGAGAACATTTCTGTTACACTTCTGTGTACCTTCCTGGGACAATGTGAGATGACCTGGATATTTGCCCCCAAATGTTTCTAAAACATAAGAACAGTGACCACATGAACTCCAAAGCCATCATATTTACAAGGTTGAAAATTTACTTGCTGTTCCACTTTTCTTCCCAAATCATGCCCAGCTACATTTTCCATGAAATCTCAACAAAGCTTCTGCTATAATGAAAACATTATGGTGGTCTGAAAACCAGATGGTGGCTAAAGTTAATCCAGTGATTAAGAAAACAAACAAAAAAATCAGTAAATAAAAATGCTTCACTTGAATGTATATCCAGCCCTAATGTCTCATGCTACAGGGAAATTAAATTTTAAGTGTTAAATCCTTCAGGTAAAATCACAAAACAAAGGAAGAAATGACAAAGTCAGTTTCTCTTGCATCCATGTGTTACCGTCCTAAGGACATTAAATCCAGAATTCATCTTCCGTATCTTTGCTCCATATCAGGTCTTAGAGACCTACATATGTAGAATTTGGTCTTTTCAGTATTGTTACACCAGGCTGACTCCCACAGAAATATGAGTATTTCCTTAAGGGCTTCAGAAAGTGTTTAATTTCCATGTCAGTCTCTGCATCTACTTAACTTTCACAGTGCTCAAGGAATTAGTAGGTCACTCAAGCATTACTACCCTGGCCTTATAATTTCCGCAACTAGCAAGCCACAGAAAATAGCAAGGAGAGATAAGAAGGCCATAAATGAACAGTGTGAAGAAATAGAAGAAAACAATAGAATGGAAAAGACTAGGGATTCCCTCAAGAAAATTGGAGACATCAAAGGAATATTTCTTGCCAGAATGGGCACAATAAAGGACAGAAACAGTAAGACCTAACAGAAGCAAAAGAGAGTAAAATGAAGTGTCAACAGTACACAGAAGAATTGTACAAAAATGTGTTAATGACCCAGAAAACCATTATGGTTTGATCACTCACCTAGAGACAGACATCCTGGAGTATGAAGTCAAGTGGCTGTTAGGAAGCATTACTATAAACAAAGCTAGTGGTGGTGATGGAATTCTAGCTATTTCAAATCCTAAAAGATGATGCTGTTAAAGTGCTGCACTCAACATGCAAGCAAATTTGGAAAACTCAGAAGTAGCCACAGGACTAGAAAAGCTCCATCTTTATTCCAATCCCAAAGAAGGGCAATGTAAAGAGTGTCCAAACTGTTGTACAATTGTGCTCATTTCACAAGCTAGCAAGGTTATATTCAAAATCATACAAGCTAGACTTCAATAGTATATGAACCGAGAACTTCCAGATGTACAAGCTGGGTTTTAAAAATGCAGAGAAACCAGAGATCAAATTGGTAATGTGGAGAAATCAAGGCAATTCCAGAAAATCATCTACTACTTCTTCACTGACTATGCTAAAGCCTTTCACTCTGTGGATCACAACAAACTGTGGAAAACTCTTGAAGAGATTGGAATACCAGAACACCTTACCTGTCTCCTGAGAAACCTGTAAATGGATCAAAAAGCAACAGCTAGAGCCAGACATGGAACAATTCACTGGTTCTAAATTAAAAAAAGGAGTACAATAAGGCTGTATACTGTCACCCTGCATATTTAACTTATATGCAGAGTATATCATGCAAAATGCTGGACTAGATGAATCACAAGCTGGAATCAAGATTAACAGGAGAAATTTCAAGAACCTCAGATATGCAGATAATACCACTCTAATGCAGAAAGTGAGGAGGAACTAAAGAGCCTCTTAATAAGAGTGAATGCTGCTGCTGCTATGTTGCTTCAGTCGTGTCCAATTCTATGCAACCCCATAGATGGCAGCCCACCAGGCTCCCCTGTCCCAGGGATTCTCCAGGCAAGAACACTGCAGTGGGTTGCCATTTCCTTCTCCAATGCATGAAAGTGAAAAGTGAAAAGAGTACTGGAGTGGGGTGCCATTGCCTTCTCTGAAGAGTGAATGAACAGAGTGAAAAAGTTGGCTTAACACTCAACATTCAAAAAACTAAGATCATGGCATCCAGCCCCACCACTTAATGGCAAATAGAAGAAGAAAAAGGGAAACAGTAACAGATTTTATTTTCTTGGGCTCCAAAATCACTGTGTATGGTGATTGCAGTCATAAAATTAAAAGATGCTTGGTCCTTGAAAGGAAAGCTATGACAAACCTGGACAGCATATTAAAAAGCAGAGACATCACTTTGCCAAAAAAGGTCCAGATAGTCAAAGCTATATTTTTTCCAGTAGTCATCACAGATGTGAGAGTTGGACAGTAAAAGAGGCTGAGTGCCAAAGAATTGATTCTTTTGAACTGTGGCACTGGAGAAGACTCTTGAGAGTCCCTTGGACTACAAAGAGATCAAGCTAGTCAATCCTAAAGGAAATCAACCCTGCATATTCACTGAAAGGACTGATGCTGAAGCTGAAGCTCCAATACTTTGGCTACATGATGTGAAGTGTTGACCCACTGGAAAAGACCCTGATGCTGGGAAAGATTGAAGTCAGGAGGGGAAGGGCAGAGGATGAGGTGGTTAGATAGCATCACTGACTCAGTAGACATGAGTTTGAGCAAACTCTTGGGAAAAGTGAAGAACAGGGAAGTCTTGTATGCTGCAGTTCATGGAGTTGCAAAGAGTCGGACATCACTTAGCAACTCAACGACAACAGAAACAAAGCAAGTCCCAAAGTACACAGTACTAATTATCACAGATACGATTATGTTGCCAGGAGATAGCACATAATATTGCCTAAGGCTTTAAAATGAAGGCTGAACATGAGGGGATGATAAAACAATAAGAAAATATTGGTTTCTGCCTCACCAAATTAATAGTCAGTGTAAACACACTGTCCTGAATTAACCTTCTGTAGCTTTTAAATTTAGTTGATAGGAATTCCCAGCTCAAAAGTTATAGTCATATGATACATATACACTAGCTATGGGAATACTTCCACCTATGCTTAACTGTATAATTCCCATTTCCATTTGAAACCATTTCTAATATGATAGTAGTAGATTAACAGTACCAAATTCTATGAAGTGATATAGCATTGCTCTTATTTTTTAGACTAGGTTGCTTAGTCTTGTGTGGCAGTGGATTTCTTTAGGAATAAGAAACTTGCCTGAGAAAGGTTTCTCTGACATTTATGCTGAAGCATTCAAGAGTCACCTTCAGACCATGTGCTGAGAGATGGCATTTCAGGGCAGGCAGAAGCAACCATAAAATTCAGGTTAGTGCGTTCATTTTCCTGCATGGAAATTCGCTGAACAGAGGACATGACTCTTCACTGGTGATCTCAAACTTCTTAGCTAGCCTCGCAATAACACTTTACATCTGAAACCTCAGCAGCACATATGATCCCATCAGAACTTAGCTGGCTTGCAGCTGGAAAAGAGTTAACCTTGTTCAGCCCCCAGACCCATCCCCAATGAACAAAAGGCCCTCTGCCCTTGAGAATTTAGTGTCTGCCTCCCATACACATGCTTGAGAGAAGTCCTTTCTTGCTAAGCTGCAGGAACCTATATTCTGAGGCTGGCCACACCTACTAAAAAACTCTCCAGACCTGCAACTTTGCTTGTCCAAGTCTAGTATGTACCAGAGGGGTAAAGCCAACAGTATGGACGCTGGCATCAAATTCCTTACCTTAAATTATCCTGGAAACAATGGTCTTGCTGGTGCACTATCTTCTGTTGAGGTCATGTATTTCTTGTGATTGCACTCACGTGCTCCATTCTGGTTCTTGGTGAAGTTCAGACTGCAGGGGTTTCAGCTTAGGTACCTAACCTACAGAGACAGCCCTTTGTAGAGTGAGCTTCACATACCACAGTCCTTTAAAGTCAAAATTGCTTGTAGCTGACTTAAATTTTCATGCACAGTTTCGCAGACACCAAAAGCTAAACTAGAATTCATCAAATTGTACACTCCAATAGGTAACTTTTATTGTATGTAAATATAAACTTAATTATAAAAAGTGATGTAGCAAAACAGACAAGAAACAATCCATACAGACAGAGAAAAAGTCAGTAGTTGACTGGGACTGGGAGTCAGGAGAAGAATTGACTACAAAGGGACATGAGGGAACTATTTAGCGTGATGAAAGTGCTATACATCTTGATAATAATGGCATCTACAAGATTGTATGCACATTTTAAAGAACTCATAGAACTCTAAACTTTAAAAAAATGACACAGCATGTAAGTTATCCCAATAAACCTATTTTTTTAAACCTTGGAGTTGGTAGATAATTGTAATTGTTCAGTTGTTTGTTTTTATTTAAACAATCTTAGGCTTCGAAGATGCTTTTATTCCTGCTCACTTTTAGACTCTGCTCACTTGTGGTGACTTTCAGCATCGCAGTGCTCTATCCTGTGACTGCTCTTACTGTCTGTGAGTCTGAAAGCTGTACCCTGTTTGTATGAATGTGATGAGTCACATCTGAATCAACTGTCTCAAACATAAAATTAAGCATTTGGTCTCCCTCTACCTTTCCCCGCATGGTGTTTCTGGTCTAGAGGAGCACAGTTGGTAAGAATCCCAACTTAAGTGCTTCTTAACACATTCATATAGCTCTTCCTGTGCTCTTCTGTCTATGTCACTTCATGCAGTTTATCCTTCTGTACGTTATATTCCTGCAATTTGATCCTTTGGCCAGAATACCCTAGCAGTCAGGGTTCAATCAGTGAGGTAACTATTGGAGATACACACACACATATTTGAACTGGTCATAGAGCTTGACTTTCAAAAACATAGGCATTATTTAATTAAGGTAAAAGCCCTCTCTTTCAGGCTACTTGTTGTCTTTGCTTCTGAGGCTGGAAATTACCATGAAATTACCTGGATGTATGTCTATCCAGGTGGGTAGACTAGTTCCCCATAGATTGATTAACCTTTAGGTAGGTTTCTTTCATATTTTAGGCCTCTGACTTCTCTTTCTATTTTTCTTTCTCTTTCTCTTTTTTAATTCATTTTTCTCTTTTCTTTCCTTTCTTCTTTCCTTTTACCATTCTTTTTTTTTTCCTGTTTTGTTTTATAACATTTACCTTAGAAAATTTGTAATCCTAAATCCTTTATCTGTCCTTTGACAAATGCACCTTCTTCAACCCTTTAAAAACTTGTAAAGCTTCTAATAACCATGCTAGATTTCTGATCCAGTAATCTCTTTCTCAGAGACCTGGGAACCCTTTCTTTGATATGTAATTATCAGGAAATATAGAACCCTATTTCCTAGTTTCTGAGGAATGAGGGGACTTCAGCCAGCCACTTTGCTCCATGTTGCAAAACTAACTCCTGTTGTGAAGATAAGGGAAAGTTTACTTTTCCTTCAGGTAAAGCCAGTTAGAAAACACAGATGGCCTACCATCTTCCCCTCTCCCCAGCTATTACTTTGCATAAAGTTCTACTTGCCTATTAATTTTGTTCAGTATAATGTTTGCTGTGACACAGTCAATATGACAGGCTGTCAGGAGAGGAAAATGGATGTAAAGTGGGGGCAGCAAGATGAAGCTGGACCCTGCAAGCATGAGCTTGACCTTCACAAAGTCAGGCTTATCCTCGAACTTGATGGTGTGGATACCCCGTGAAAACAGGATCCTTTATCTGGAAGTAAAAAATTACACACCTGGTTGAGGTGGAGAAGCTGAAGAGAGGTTTAAGGGAAATTGGAAAAGATGCAGGACAGCTGGTACATCACACTAATTCCATGAGTGAACACATCAGCAGCAACTCATGTTAACTGAGATATGGAAACAATCTAGATGACTATTGACAAGTGAATGGATAAAGAAGTTGTGGTACACATGTACAATAGAATATTGCTCAGCCGTAAAAAGGAATGAACGTGAGTCCGTTGAATTGAGGTGGATGAACCTAGAGCCTCTTATACAGAACGAAGTAAGACAGAAAGAGAAAAACAAGTATCATATATTAATGTATATATATGGAATTTATAAAAATGGTACTGTTGAACATATTTGCAGGTCAGGAATAGAGATGCAGATGTAGAGGACAGTCTTCTGGACACAGAAGGGGAACGAGGTGGTGGAATGAATCGAGAGAGTAGTATTGGAGTATATACACTGTCATGTGTAAAATAGATAGCTGGCGGGAAAATGTTATCTAACAGAGGGAGCCCAGTCTGTCACTCTGTGATGACCTAGAGGGGCTAGATGGTGAGGATGGGTAAGAGGGAGGCTCAAGCTGGAGGGGATATATACATAGAGTTATGATCGAGTCACATGTTGCATGGCAGAAAGCAACACAACATTGCAAAGCAATTATCCTCCAGTTTGAAAAAGAAAAGGCTGCTGCTTCACTTCCACCCTCTAAATCTCACATAAGAAATCCAATCGGGTGGAGAGGGAGGTGGGAGGGGGGACCGGGATGGGGAATACATGTAAATCCATGGCTAATTCATTTCAGTGTATGACAAAAACTACTGTAATGATGTAAAGTACTTAGCCTCCAACTAATAAAAATAAATGGAAAAAAAAAAAAAAGAAATCCAACTAATAAAAATAAATGGAAAAAAAAAAAAAAAAGAAATTCTATCACAGCCTTGGATTGCATGAAAGATGCTGGAGAAGGAATTCTGGGAAATATATATCCCCAGCTGACAACACTGCAAACACCATGCTCTTTTGCTTTCTATCAGTAACAAAAATAGTTACCCTGCAAGGCTCCTTTTTTATGTAATACTCTCTAAGATACCTGTCCTCTGTCCCCTCAGAGTCACTCATTTTCATTATTATACAAGATGACTTACTAGAATAGAATTGATTATGCTCCTCTTTGTCCTCCTTTAATACTTTTTTCATATATTTAACTGATGGTTTATCAAAATGCATTAAAGATAATTTTATACACAAATCTATATGTGCAGGAAATCTGCCTACTGAAGGCATAGAATTGTACTTGGAAATATGGAGAAACATAGCCAAGCTTTTCTGAATAATGCAAATGGAAAAATATAAATGAATTAACAGAAAAATCATTACTAATCATTCCTTTAACTTATTTCTATTTAGACCAGTCTTCAATAATTGTCTCATATTTTCTTTTTAGAACAGGAACTCATCAAACCCCAAATTGACATGTTCTCCATATTTTCTGGCAGTATATTTCCCATCTCTTGCAAGTCTGCATAATATCAATTATAAATTTTTAACTTTTTCTAAATCAACTCTCCACTCTGAACTGATGTTTTTTTCAAGTTTCTTTAAAATAAAATGAAATCTTCAGTATCATTCTCTAGCCAGTAATTATTTGGTCTCTCTCCTTAATTTTACCATAACACGTTGCAAATGTTGGTAAAATTTCTCACATCTTTCCCCGTGATTTTTCACTCAGGTACAATTAGGCATTTCTCTACCACTGATTGTAAGGACTCTAATTAATTTGTCTCACTTTCAGAGATATTTTTAATGTAAGCAACAGAAAACCTGGTTCAGAGTAACCAAAATAAATATTGCTTATTTTCCCCACAAAATGTATAGTTCATATGTAAACAGGGCAGTCACCCAAAGAAGTCAAGGAGAACCAGGGTCTTTCTGCACCAATGCACCTCCATCTTTAAGATGTTTTATCCTCAAATTTGAACTATGCTGGCGCACCATCAAAATGCTATTTACACTTAAGGAATGTGAGACACACGAAGAGTCAAAGAAAACTACAGGCCAGTCTATCTGAGTAACTTTCCTGGAAGTATAATTCTGTCACTTTTCTTTTTGCATATGCTTTCATAATGTAACATTAGATGACTGCCTTCTTGTTAAGCCACTTCTTTTGTAAGTTTAATATTCAGAAGTCATCTTTAAAATAGCAAATGATATTTTCATTGAACCTATGTCTTCTTTCATATAGATAATATTACATAATTTTCTTAAACCTAACATTGACTATGGTATTTTTCATCCCTTTACTGTCAATTATTTATTTGAGCTTTTTTAAAATAAGCAAACTATGTTTGGGATTTGTAAAATTAAATTTGATATTTCACTATCTTTAATGAATTCATTTTATCCATTTTATTTATCTTGATTACCTATGTAATTGTAGTCCAAATGAAATTCATACATTTGATTTGACTTTACTTCTTATTTTCTATGCCTGCTTTCTGTTGGACTGATATATTTTGTATTGTGTTTGCTTTGCTACTTTGAAACTGAAAGATATAATTTGTAGTGCTGCACTCTGCTGTGCTTAGTCTCAGTTGTATCTGACTCTTTGCGACCCCACAGAATGTAGCCCGCCAGGCTCCTCTGTCCATGGGGATTCTCCAGGCAAGAATACTGGAGTGGGTTGCCATGCCCTCCGCCAGGGGACCTTCCCAACCCAGAGATGAACCCAGGCCTCCCGCATTGCAGGCAGATTCTTTACTGTCTGAGCCACTGGAGAAGCCCATAATTTGTAGTAACTAGTTTTATATTACATTTTAAAAATCTAAGGTTATTCTGTATATGTGTTTTTCTCCTGAACCAGTTAAGAATGGCAACTGGGAAGCTCATTATTTCATTATTATTTCTCATAATTCTGATTGTTCAGTTCAGTCGCTCAGTCCGGTCTGACTCTTTGAGACCCCATGGGCTGCAGCACTTCAGGCTTCCCTGTCCATCACCAACTCCCGGAACTTGCTCGGATTCATGCCCATCGAGTTGGTGATGCCATTCAACCATCTCATCTTCTGTTGTCCCCTTCTCCTCCTGCCTTCAGTCTTTCCCAGAATCAGGGTCTTTTCCAGTGAGTTCATTCTTCGAATCAGTTGGGTCAAAGCATTGGAGTTTCAGCTTCAGCATCAGTCCTTCCAATGAATATTCAGGACTGATTTCCTTTAGGATTGACTGGTTTGATCTCCTTGCACTCCAAGGGACTCTCAATTCTGATTGTACTTCTTGCATTTATACTCAATGGTTAATTAAAAGGAAAACATTCTTTCCTACATTGTACTGCTGCTGCTGCTGCTGCTAAGTCACTTCAGTTGTGTCCGACTCTGTGTGACCCCATCCCTGGGATTCTCCAGGCAAGAACACTGGAGTGGGTTGCCATTTCCTTCTCCAATGCATAAAAGTGAAAAGTGAAAGTGAAGTCGCTCAGTCCTGTCTGACTCTTTGCGACCCCATGGACTGCAGCCTACCAGGCTCCTCAGTCCATGGGATTTTCCAGGCAAGAGTACTGGAGTGGGGTGCCATTGCCTTCTCCATCCTGCATTGTAAGCTTACCATTATTCTTTCTTCCATATACTTCTATATTCACTTCTCTTTTAGCTTAAATATTGAATACATCTTTGACTCATTCTTTCAGAGAGGGTATGTGGGTCATAAAGCTCTTAGTATTTGAGTATACTGAAACATGTTTATTTCATGATTTCCTCTTGAAAGAGAGTAGTAAAGTACTTCTCTTGAAAGTAGTAGTAAAGAATCTGCTACTGCACAACCTGGGGAGCCCACTGTCTTATAGAAGCCCCTGGCCCCTGAGCCCTGGCTCAGACGGTAAAGAGTCTGCCTGCACTGCGGGAGACCTGGGTTCGATCCTGTGTCAAGAAGATCCTCTGGAGAAGGAAATGGCAACCCACTCCAGTATTCTTGCTTGGAGAATCCCATGGACATGGGGTCACAAAGAGTCGGACATAACTGAGCGACTTCACTTTCACTGTCTCCTTATTCCCTCAAAATTGTCAAGATATTTCATGGTTAAACCTTACATGCTGAAGAAGATGGCAGCTTGTCCCAGTTCTTTGCAATGAGTTGCTGTCTATTTCTCATCTACCTAGTTACAAACCTGTATCAAATCCATGGTGTAAGCAGTAGTCAAAGGCTATTTCTTAAGCTACAGTCTATGATCTGGGCTGCATAGTGCTATTCCTTTTTTCAAACCATGAACGCAGTTCTGGTTTTCTGACTTGTGTACAGTAGTATCTCTATTAGCATGTAGGAGTTAAAATATCTGACTGTCTATATAGGCAGCCTTTCTGTAGGGTTCTGTTTTATTATTGATCCATAGGTATACTGACGGCTCCCCTGGTGGCTCAGCTGGTAAATAATCGACCTGCACTGCAGGAGACCGCCAGCAATTCAGGGGACCCAGGTTTGATTCCTGGGTGGGGAAGATCCTCTGGAGAAGGAAATGGCCACCCACTCCAGTATTCTTGCCTATAGGCAGACTTTCTTAAGGTTCTGTTTTATTATTGATCCATAGGTATATTGAACTGTAGATAATTCTATTTATATATCTCTGTTAATATTTCATTTATTACTTGTGCACTTTTGGTGCTGAGTAAAAGTAGATTAAATCATGAAGGGAAAATACCATCATGAATAGATTAAAAGTGCCACACATACTACCTATCAGTGTTGAAAAACTTTTTCTGTAGAAGGCCAGATGTTTACCAGTTTAGGCTTTGCAGGTCACACAGAGCCTCTGTCATATATTCTATTTCCATAAAAAAGTTTTAAAATATAAAAATTATCATCACCTTACAGATATAGAGTATATACAAACTAAAGAAGATAATTTTATGCTATTATAAGCATAAATTTAGGACTCTTAGGACTGAGATGATGTGCCAACAGAGTAAATAAGTATATGTAGTATACATTTTAACTAGAAAGGCCAGAGTTATGCTAATCCTAGTTTTTTTCTCATTGATATAACTTCATTTACTTTTTTAAAATAATAATGTATACATAAGTCAATTATTTTTATTTTTTCAGGAAATATTAGAGACAAAGAAGGAATCAGCCAAAACAATGGGCAACCCTTAGTATATATGGAGTAAATATGAGAGTTGAATAAGGCAGCTATTATAAATCAAATAAATGACCTAGCGTTAAGCAAATTCATGCTGAAAAAAAGTGAGGGGAATCTTCTAAAAATGATAAGTATTCATGAGTTATGACAAAGTACTTCTAAAGGAAAAGAGCCTTGGTTAGGGTCTCTGTATGAATAAGAAAACTTGGTATAAGTATAAGGCTAAGAATTCATTTGCTGTGTCTCTCAAGGAATAGCAGCAAAATCAACATCATCAGCAACTCTCTGAGTAGAAAAGTATTGCTGGAAAAAGACATTAAGCTATATGATATGTAATTTGCAAACTACAAAGACACAGATAAAAGCCTGCTTTTGCTGACTTGTTATCTCTCGGGGCATGCAATTTTCAAGAGACTGGAATAGGGAGGTGACAGGAATTTATTTTAGTCAAAATACTGAACTTCCATTAAAGCAAAAAAAAAAAAAATTGTAATGAACATATGTTGTGTACCTCCTAGAGAACTATTAAATAAAAAAATTAAGAAAGTGTATTAGGAAAGTTGGAAAGTATTAAATAAATACTTAATTTATAAAAGCATACACATATTTTATAAACATTAAAAATATTTAGCTGTATCATTTTAAATCTCCAAATAGATGAATCTTTATTAAGTTTATAATAATTATTAGTAATTAATATTGACTATCATCAGTGAACTGAATACTCTGAAAGCTTTTTATCAGAAGTTTAAATCAGTGCATCTTTTTCAGACAGAAATTTTGGAAAATGCATCAAGAATCTTAAAAATATAATTTTTTATATCTAGGAATCTGTTATTTGGATGGGGTCACACAGAGTCGGATACCACTGACGTGACTTAGCAGCAGCAGCAATACAAAATGTAGACAATAATTTGAATTAAAAATAGCTATTGTAAAGTTATGTATGATAGCCCACAGTGAATAAAAGCAAATAAAATTTCACTAATCTAAATGCTGTGACATTTAATAATCCTATATATTAAATAAATCTAATCTTGCAGAAATAAAATATTTAGCCACCATTTGAAGCCATAAGAGTACTTACTTCCACTATATGTGTGTTTTACATGTGATCTGACATCTGAAGAAATATTATTGGGTAGAGAAAATTTTGAGTTATTTCAGTGTTTGTCTATAAAATACTGTATCTTTAGTTATGTGTCACAAAACTTTACAGAATTGTTTTTTTGGAGTGAACAATTATGGTTATCTCTTTTCTTTTATATTTGTTAGTGCATGCTACAGTTACTATACAGTAGTTACTGTATAGAGAGATATTTTTATTTACAAATGAAAAATAGAAGTATCATACAAATTATAATCCCAAAACACAGTTTAGAAAACACAAATAATTTATTTTAATGATACCTTTCTTTCAAATTTGCCCTGTTGATCAGTCTATTTATCATTTTTATTAATAGTGATTATTTTTAATTGTGTAAAGAAGGTGTATTTTATTGGCAAGAGTTATTTCCTCTATAACAATTTGTGGTTTTCCCTATATTTTATTTCACAAATATATTTCCAGCATCTGTAAGTACTCATGCTATTGCATGCATTAAAAAATAATTAAATTCTGGGGTAATAGTCTTAACGCTTCACATAACTTTGGATAGATGACTATAATGAATACCCTTAAGTATAGATTTCTTTTTAATTTATGACATTACCACTGCTATTTTAACCTCTTGCTATTTACAGAACATTTATTGTAGCTCGCATTGTGAACACATACAAATGAAATAAACCATTACTCACTCTTGACGAGGATATAATAAAAAGTGGACAGAAAACAGCTATAAATTGGTATATACATATAGAGCAAACAAACATTAAATAAGTGACAGACAATTGACACTTCATAAAATATTTTAAAGAGGTGTTACAGGTTTATTCAAATAGTTTTTCTTGTATGCTCTCAGTAATATTGTTTTACTAATTATATTCAAGGAACATTTGAATATGGAAGAGCAGAGGTGGCAGATTTTTCACCTAAAAATGTGAGATGTAGTAAGGAAATTAAATCTGGTAAACATGTAAGTGTAATACTTTTTGAAAGGCACATTCAAATGTTAAGATGCAAGATGATTTGTGTTTGTGTGTAATGTGATTAGGGTAAGTCGTTGGGAAAGTTATCATTTGAATTGGTTCTTGAATGACTTATAGAATTTAACCTTGCAAGATTAAGAAAAGAATATTTCAGTTAATGATGTAAATGTTTTTGTAGGACAGGAAGAAATGCAATATGGATAGAAAATGCTTGAAGGGTTATATGTAAGAGAACTGGTGTGTGACCATAAAGGAGAAAGACTGCAAGGCTGAACTGAATGAATTTGTTCACCAGGGAGTAGAGGGTAGTTTATAGTGTAAAGAAATGCCAGTTGTCAGTGACGGGCAACAGGACTATGAATCTGCCAAACAAGTTTTAGTTTGGTAACTAGTTATAAATTCATTTACAGTTAAGAAAAAACAGATAAAAAATAATGAGGCCTTCCCTTTTTACACAGCTTATAGAAAATACAAGGAGTCATTGCTCTAATTCTGTTCATCACTACAAATCCAATGAGGTGGAAAATAATGTGTTGTTTTTAACATGTCAAAGAACCGCAGATGCAAAGACACCTAAATTAAATTCTAGCAAATGACAAACTCTTCATAGGAGAGAGGAGACCACAGAGAGAGTAAGGTGACACTTTCTTGTTAGAGCTACAGGAAAAGGAGGAGGAAGCTGCCACATTTGGTGCTAGAGTTGCCTGCCGTAAAATGCAATGGTGCTATGAGGTCTGGCTGTAGAAGGACTGATGGAATAGATTACATTTCCAATAGGCCCCAGCAGTCGAGTGACTTTCCTCCTTATCCACCTACTCTTCTATAGTCCTTCATTGAGTACATGGATAGTAGGTCAAAAGAGTGGGGGCACATCGGGAGACTTGAGAGTCATCTATCTGGGATAATTTGGATTTTCAGCTGAGAAAAATAGAGAGCTGAGCATTCCAGACATTTAGTTTCCTGAGGTGGGGGAAACACAAGGAAGTTTCTCCAAGGCATCCGGGGTACTCATGGAGTGATGAAACACTCTGCAAAAATCTAGGATCATTTTTATACAGTGTAGAGACATTCTTTTGAGGTTCAGAAAGCTGGAGACCAGACTGTAAGGGAAAGTGAACTCTTCATGTCCCTAAAATTTGTGAGGGGATAGAAATGGGAAGGTAACTGTATCACACATGTATTCTCAGTATAAATGTGTGCCTGAATGGCACCCCACTCCAGTGCTCTTGCCTGGAAAATTCCATGGACAGAGGAGCCTGGTAGGCCGCAGTCCATGGAGTCACTAGGAGTCAGACATGACTGAGCGACTTCACTTTCACTTTTCAGTTTACTGCATTGGAGAAGGAAATGGCAGCCCACTCCAGTGTTCTTGCTGGAGGATCCCAGGGACAGGGGAGCCTGGTGGGCTGCCATCCATGGGGTCGCACAGAGTCGGACACTTAGCAGCAGCAGCTCAGTCACTTCATTTGCGTCTGATTCTTTGCAACCCTATGCACTGAAACCCACCAGGCTCCTCTGTCCATGGAATTTTCCAGTCAAGGATATTGGAGTAGGTAGCCATTTCCTTCTCCAGAGGATCATCCCAATTCAGGATTTGAACTCATATCTCCTGCATTGTAGGCAGATTCTTTACCCACTGAGCCACCTGGGAAACCCATGAAGAGCTTGAATTTTCCATCTGCTCTTCTTCAGTTCCTTCTCTCCTATATACTTCCCTTTCTTTCTGAAAAAAATCAGTTCATAAGCCTCTATATAAGATTAAGTCAGATGTAGGGAAAGACAGGAAAAGGAGTACGTCAAGGCTGTATATTGTCACCCTGCTTATTTAACTTATATGCAGAGTACATCATAAAAAATATTGGGCTGGAAGAAGCACAAGCTGGAAGCAAGATTGCAGGGAGAAATATCAATAACCTCAGATATGCAGACGACACTACCCTTATGGCAGAAAGTGAAGAGGAACTAAAAAGCCTCTTGTGAAAGTGAAGGAGGATAGTAAAAAAGTTGGCTTAAAGCTCAACATTCAGAAAACTAAGATCATGGCATCTGATCCCATCACTTCATGGGAAATAGATGGGGAAACAGTGGAAACAGTGTCAGACTTTATTTTTGGGGGCTCCCAAATCACTGCAGATGGTGATTGCAGCCATGAAATTAAAAAATGCTTACTCCTTGGAAGGAAAGTTATGACCAACCTAGATAGCATATTAAAAAGCAGAGACATTACTTTGTCTACAAAGGTCCATCTAGTCAAGGCTATGGTTTTTCCAGTAGTAATGTATGGATGTGAAAGTTGGGCTGTGAAGAAAGCTGAGTGCCTAAGAATTGATGCGCTTGAACTGTGGTGTTGGAGAAGACTCTTGAGAGTCCCTTGGACTGCAAGGAGATCCAACCAGTCCATCCTAAGGGAGATCAGTCCTGGGTGTTCATTGGACAGACTGATGTTGAAGCTGAAACTCCAATACTTTGGCCACCTCATGTGAAGAGTTGACTCATTGGAAAAGACACTAATGCTGGGAGGGATTGGGGGCAGGAGGAGAAGGGGACGACAGAGGCTGAGATGGCTGGATGGCATCACTGACTCGATGGACATGGGTTTGGGTGGACTCTGGGAGTTGGTGACAGACAAGGAGGCCTGGCGTGCTGCGATTCATGGGGTCGCAAAGAGTCCGACATGACTGAGCAACTGAACTGAGGGAAAGACCACAGCAGCCTAGAGCCAGGTGTTTGAGGCTCAAAGTTGATGAGGAGAATGCCCACAGTAAGCAAGCTCCTGGGATAGGATCTAGGAGTCAAGCAGAGTAGGGGAGCCAGCTCAGTAAGGTGAATCAGAAACTGATTTAAGAGTAGGAGACACCAGTGTAGAGATATGTAAAACAGTTTGGAAAGAGGATGCCCACTGCCTAATCTAGCCCAAGACAATATGCTACACAGACCCTGTGTATAAAACTTAAGAAGCCAAAGAGCTTTTTCCTTATGCCAATGTATAACTTCGATCATTCCTGTTTTACTGATATAAGAATTATTAGTAATTACATAGATACTATTATTTCTAGACAACAGATACCTAGAGGAATGCAATATCTGTCACTTCTTGTGCCTGTGACTTGATACTGATTTGTATTCCATCCATGAAAGAGGTAGTGTCACTTGTAACTTCTTCCAGAGATAGTGACATGTGTCTTATAATCTATCCTTGGAAACATGTCTCTTATTATTTGCATAAACAATTAATCAATAATTCCTCTAAGTTGAGTACCCGAATAATGAAAAGTGGACTCGTTTTGGAGCTCATATTGTAAGTTGGAATTTTCAGTGTAGGTTATTTATAAAATTTTTGTCTCTGTACAAAAAGGTGTCAAAATACTATTCCTAAAGTGTATTAGGTGCTCTGCTGAGGCAAACAGGATGGTGCAGTTTGACTGTAAAGGAAGTAGTATCTGATAGGGACACACGAGAATCCAGGAAAAAGGAGCTGTTTACTATAAAAGGCTTTAATATACAAGTTGTTTAATATCCAAGACTTGAAATTGGCGGGGTTATGCATTTAGATCTCCAGTTGTCTTCCAGATAGAAGGTAATCCATCATCCTATGAAAGTTGTTGACTTAAATTACAGTTACTTGCATTCTGATCAATAGATTGTAATGATTTGATTTTTTTTTTTTTTCTGGGAGATGGGAATACTAGAGATGTCAAAGGATAACTTGCTTGAGGTCATTTGTCCATGGAGCACAAATGGAAAAGCCATTGACTAACTTCCAGTAGACTTCTTTGATGGGACTGGAATCGCAGAGGTTTTTATCATGGAGATATAGTATGGATGACATATAAAGCAGTGAGTTACATGCAGGCAGTGACTTCTCTTTGAGAAATCTAACAATGGTACCAGAAGGGACATTTTTCTAACCTAATTATTATAAAGAGGAGGGAAGAAAAGAGAAAAAGGGGTGTAATGAGTGCAGAAATATCAACAGTTACAGAAAATATGTAGAAAGGTAATTATAAGAAAGCAGATAAGAATAAGAACAGGAATTAGATAGGAATTTTGGTCTGTGTCTTTGATAGAGTGTACTAGCCAAGGTCATCAGCTTGTTCCAAAATTCTTGGGTCAGTTATCTACTTCTAAAGATTGGCTGCTTTTAGAGAATCCCCAAGGATCCTCAATTTGAGGTCATATATTGGATTGACCTTTCTACTTCATGGAATTCTGAATTGCTTCATTAATTTTGAAATATGAACCCAAGGGTTGCTTCCTTGGAGATTCACTGCTTTATCTGCAAATAGTATGTGATAAAGGGCTTCCCTGGTGGCTCAGTGGTAAACAGTCTGCCTGCCAATGGAGGAGATGTGGGTTCAATCCCTGGATCAGGAAGATCTCCTGGAGAAGGAAATTGTAACCCAATCCAGTATTCTTGCCTGGGAAGTACCATGGACAGAGGAGTCTAGTAGGCTACAGTCCATGGGGTTGTAAAAGGGTTGAACACGACTGAATGACTAAAAAATAATAACAGTACCCAATAAGGTACTTTTTAATGAGGTTCCATCATTTTTCTTGGATGTGTCTTCAAATAGACAATCTCCTCATTGAATATCATGAGGAAGTACTTAAGTCTCTTAAGAGACCATTTCCTTTTCTAACCTCTGTTTTCAGTTTTTCCTCTGAGGGCCTTCAAGGGATTGGATGAGAATGATGGGAGCAAGTCAAAAAGATACAGAAGCTAACTTAAAGGTACCCCTACCATCAACCAAATCTGGGACAAAATGGACAGTAAAATAACTAATAATAGTTACTGATTGTAATCTACTGATAAATGGGAAGCTATAAGGTCACATCCATATAAACTAATGAATAAAATGAAAGTTTGATTCTTACCTAATATAAAATCCTGATTAATACCTCCTTAGTACAGAGAATTGGACATGACTGAGTGACTGAACTGAACTGAACTGAATACATAGTCAAAGTGCCCATCACCAAATATTGATAATATTCATGTGGCATCTGATAGAACACAAAGAAAAGACACCATTGCTTCTGACTCACTCAATCATAACAACATAAGAAAAATTCAAACTGAAAGGCATTCTCTGAAATATTTAGCGATTAACCCCTGGGAATGTCGAGGTCCTGAAAGTCCAAAGAACAATTAAGAAATTATTTTAGATAGAGACTAAAACAAACAGTAAAATGCAACACATTATTCTGAAATGGATCTTTTTCTGTAATCACAATTAGTAAAAAATGAATATGTTCTGAATATTAGATGGTAAAGATGTATTAATTTACTGATTTTGATGCTGGTATTGTAGTTCTATAAGAGAATATCATTGTCATAAATACTCAAGTCAAATATTGGCATCTATATGGCATCATGTTGCTAGTTTATTCTCTACCAGTCCAGGAAAGAAGTTCTTTATACTATCCTTTAAAATTACTGTATATTTGAGCATGTTGGAAAACTTAAAATAAAATGAAATTATAATAATGAGAAATGACATAAATTGAAGTTGAGGGGTGTATAGAAAAAATGGGGTGCTATGGAGGACGATACTGCAAAAATGAGTATAAATTTAAATGGATAACTTTAAGCCATTTTAAATTTTCTGAATTTGATCTTTGTTCTTCAGGTATCTATCAGAGAGTCCTTATTATTAGGAAAAGCATATACAAAAATTCAAGAAGACAGTGAATGATCTTTGCAACTTGTCAAATTTTTCAGAAAAAAAATAGTGAAGTAAATGTGCAAAATATAGGTGAAATATAGAAAAAAATTTGTGAACTTAGGTAAAGGAATTATAAAAGCTGTTTGAAATATTTTTTCAAATTTTATGTTGTTCTTCAAATTAAAGTAATAAATATAAAAAATAAAAATAGAATGCAATTTCCTATTTTCAACAGCAATCTAAGAACAGATTTAATAATTATTTTCAGGGCCCCTATGAAGATAGCTAGAAAGACTTTACTAGGAGAGATAATAGTCTGAAAAAATTAGAGAAAATATTAAAGCACATAGTAATCATGAATAAGTATGAAAATAAAAACAAGATGGCTTTTTTCTCCACCAATTTGGAAATTAAATCACACAGTAATATTTATAATTATTGTAAATGTATGAAGCAATGGATTCTCTTACACTACTTAAGTGATTTTGTAAATAGGTTTAACCATTCATTTGAATAATTCTGTAATGAGATTAAATTTATAATGTAAAAACCTTCCGTTTTTCAAACCTTTTGAAGTGTTTTAGAGTTACTCATCTGTTTGTTGGTCATTTTAGTGCCCTGTTCTTCCCTGACTTGACTAAAGGAGGTTGAACTAAAGAGAATCATTGATGGGAGTTTGCAAGCAGACAAAGAGAGTAGCAAGGGTATTTCTACCCTTAAATCTGACTGAAAATACCTGTGGCTTCAGATGATCACTGTGCTGTTCAGGTGGTGATTCCAACTGGTAGCCAGCAGCCAGCCTCAATTCTTAGGTGGCAGGAACATTATCTCTGCTGAGTTGCTTCACTGTCATAATTGTCTTTCAAACAGATTATAAAAGTATATTTGTAACTATTAAAACACCTACATGAATTTTGTTTTACTGATAAGACCTTGATTGATATAAATATGAATTCTACCTATAGGACTACATTCTAGAAACAAAACATACTAAAAATCTGGATCCAAGGTTGCTCATCATAGCCCTTTGAAAGAGCAAAACATAGGAACCATTTAAATATCCAAAAATAGTGGACTGGTTAAGTATAATATTTATTCGTGTTAGGCAATACAATGTAGCTACCAAAAATTCTGTCTTAAACTTATGTTTTGGAAAGTTGTTCAATCCATGAATTTTGGTGAGAAAAACAAAATCATCCCAATTTTTGTAATGGCCTTAAATTTGACAGTCAAATAATGCTCCTATCACTCATCTTTCAATTTCTGGATAAAAAGTTACAATTAGTGGCTTTTAAAATTTTTCTCATTTTTTTTCAAAAAATATATTCAATTCCATATTATTTAACCATAACTAGTATTTAAAGGAAACACTTCAAGGTGATGCTAGTGAGAGCAAGCAAGATGGTTTTTTTTTCCTACTTCCTCTGAAGATGGCTATCTTTGCCTTCTCTTAAGGAGTTGGATGATATTCATTAAGGTGGAGTCATATCGAAGATATGTCAACATCAAATATGCTGCCTTTCATTCCTGTTACAAGAAACTGATTACAATCTATCTTTGTTATTCATTAATTCACATTTACCAGTTTGCCTACTAAATAAAATATATTTGGAATCCTCAAATCAGTGACCATTGTCCTTTCTCCATCATTTGCAAGCATGAACAATATCAGTGAAAATTTTGAGTCCCTATTTAAGTTGAACAGGCTCTGCCTCCTTCTGTCAGCTCTCATAGTAAATCAGTGTCCTATTCGTAGTCTATTTCAAGTCACATTCGGCTTCCCTTGTGGCTTAGCTGGTACAGAATCTGCCTGCAATGTGGGAGACCTGGGCTCTATCCCTGGGTTGGGAAGATTCCCTGGAGTAGGAAATGGCTACCCACTCTGGTATTCTGGCCTGGAGATTTCCATGGACTGTATAATCCATGGGGCCGCAAAGAGTCAGACACGGCTGTGTGACTTTCACTTCACTTGGGCCCCATTTACATTTTTAAAACTTTCACACTCTTTTTTAGGTTATTTTGTTGTTTAAAATGCACCCCCAAGTGTAGAGGTGGAGTGCAATCTAGTACTCCAGAGCTCAAGAAGGCTATGATATTCCTTACAAAGAAAATATGTGTATTTAATAAGATTTGTTCAGCCATCAGTTAAAGCAGTTGGCTGTGAGCTCAGTGTTAATGAGTCAACAATATATGGCTGAAACCCTTGACCAAAGCAGAGGACTGGGAACACCCACTCTCAGTGAAGCAAAAAATACACATTATAACTTTTAGTTGACACTCCATACTTTGGTTCTGTATCCAAAAATTCAGGTAACCACAGATCATATAGTACCTACAGCAGAAAATAGTAGTATTTACAATAGTAGTATTTACTATTTCAAAAGTAAATTACTGTAGTGCTGACTATTAGGAAAAACAAAAACAAAAACAAAAAACTATGGATATATGTGGATCCACATAGTTCAGATTGTATTGTTCAAGTGTCAACTGTGTATTCAAAAAGGTGTCTTTGAACAGAAGCATACACAAAATGAGGTTATATTTGAGTGGCTGATGAAAATATTGTGACCAGATATACTAATGAGCCTCAATTTCCCCTAGGAGTAGATAGCTTGATATTTGCTAATTCAGTGTTTGTGGGTAATTTATAGAACTTAGCTGCTACAAATAGCCATTACTTGCTTGTAGCTAATTTTCTAAATAGTTTCTCTGTAAATTTCTAAATATTCATAGCTTACTCACAACTCTTTTAGAGAAGTGTCAGTTTTTTACAAGAGTTTCTAAAACATGTTCCTCAGAGACTAATGTTTTAGGGTGGCTCCTGTGGAACAAAGGAGAGAGGTCACAGCAGTCCAATCTCTCCATCCTCTACCCCATTTATCAGGTGTGTGTATGTGTGTGTGTGTGTGTGTGTGTGTGTGCGTGTGCGTGTGTGTGTGTGTGTGCGTGTGTGTGTGTGTGTGTGTGTGTGTTAGTCGCTCAGTCGTGTCCGACTCTTTGTGGTCCCATGGGCTGTAGTCTACCAGGCTCCTCTGTCCGTGGAATTCTCCAGGCAAGAATACTGGAGTGGTAGCTATTCTTTTCTCCAGGGGATCTTCCTGACCCAGGGATAGAACCCAGGTCTCCCGCATTGCGGACAGATTCTTTACTGACTGAGCTACTAGGGAAGCTCTATCAAGGCTTCATCACATATATTTTGAGGTTCATTCAGGATCTTATTTGTATGATTTCTGCTGAAAACATAGAAAAAAAAAGCCTAAAGGCATTTTGCAGTCAATGATGATAGCATTAATAATGTTGACACTCAAGTTATTAAATTATTGTTATTTTTAAAACATAGAGAGCTCAAAAATGGAGGAATGTTTAGGTGTAATAATGAAATTCTAGATGATAATTATAAGTATATATTAGAAAAGATATGTTTTTCACGGCATTGGATTTTTAAAATAAAATGACTAATTTCTTTAGAATTAACATATATTAATTCAATATTTTAAGAATTTAATTAGATCTTATGCAAGAACACTGGCACAGTAATGAAGAGAAGATTAATTATAATGACTTTTATCCAGAAAGGAGGGACCTGGCAACTGTTGGACTGGAGAGGAGTGATCAAGACAAAGGGAAGCAAAGGTCGCTCAGAGATGGCCTCCAGCCAGAGCAGTTCCTCTTCGGTGTTGGAGGGAGAGATGTAGGGTGAAGAGGATCAGACTGGCAATAAGAGGCCTGGAACAAAAAGATGAAACATAGCTGCTCTGGGTGGGATTTTTTTTTTTAATATGTACAATTAATTGTCCAAATGCTAAACTCACAGGGATGTGAGCTTTATATATCTATATCTGTATATAGATCTATATCTATATAGATGTGTGCTGTGCTGCCCTCAATTGCTTCAGTCTTCTCTAGCTCTTAGCAATCCTGTGGACTGCAGCCCTCCAGGATCTTCTGTCCGTGGGATTCTCCAGGCAAGAATGCTGGAGTGGGTTGCCACCCAGAGGATCTTCCCCACCCAGGGATCCAGGGATCGAAAAGGGGTCTCCTGCATTGCAGGCAGATTCTTTACCAGCTGATCTACCAGGGAAGCCCCCCCCCACACACATGATTAAATTATAGTTTCAAGATAATAGAAATAAATGATTTAGACTCTGACCTCAAAACTCTCTATCTAGTAGCAAGACAGACAATACACTGACTCTTACAGCACAAACATTGAAAATTTTTCCTTAGAGTATATATCAGAAAGGATTGCCTTGTCTAATTGTCAAACATGGGAGATTTGAGAGTATTGAACAATCCATACCACAGATATGGTAGCCATTTATAACTATTTGGAAATTAATTAAACTTTATACACATGGTTATTGTGTCCCCCAAAACACACAAAACTAAAACTTTATGTATACATATATAAAATTACACATGTATAATGTGTGTATGTGTGCATGATTAGCTGTGTCTGTTTGTGAGCCCATGGACTATAACCCTCCATGCTTCTCTTGTCCATGGAATTTTCCAGGCAGGAATACTGGAACAGGTTGCCATTGTCTACTCTAGGGAATTTTCCCTAGCCAGGGTTCAAACCTGAGCCTCTTGCATCTTCTGCATTGGCAGGTAGATTCTTTACCACTGGCACTGCCTGGGCAGCCCATATGTTATGTATATCTAATTTGGAATTTTAATATGCAGATTATTATATTTATAATATATATGTATACACAGAAATATACACAATCCACCATGCTCTCATGCTTTGTCAAAATTTTGATCTGCAGATCACATTGACAAAGAATTCGAGTTACTTGACTAATGGTCATACATGATGCTAAGTCACTTCAGTTAGGTCCAGCTCTTTGAACCCTATGGACTATAATCCTCCAGGCTCCTCTGTGCATAGGATTTCCTCGGCAAGAATAGAAGAGTGGGTTACCATTCCCTTCTCCAGGGGAACTTCCTGACCCAGGGATGGAATCCGTTTGTCTTGAGTCTTCTACATTGGCAAGCAGATTATTTACCACTAGCGCCACCTGGAAAACACCCAATGTGTCATGGTTGTTGCAAATTACAAATGACACATCTTTCTCCTTTGGCAATAGTCTTTCTCCAAAGGAAAGCTGCCTGATCAGGCACATAATTCCCTGAGTATTAAAGTAAAAGTCTAGGAAGCACTGAGATGGAGGATATAATAGCTGGATTAAACTAAGTAGTGAGGTTGAGGAAGATCCACAGGGTACAGAGGCTATTGAGTTAAATGTAATATCAAGAATGAGAACATGTTGGAAAGGATTTAAATTCTAATTACTGGTCACATTCTTTATCTCAGATTAAAGTCTATAAAGAGCTCCCCAGCATTCTGCTAGTTCTTCCTGACAAATAGAGGCCCAGACTCCAAAGCTTTATTATAGTCATTCAGAACTCTCAAAGCAGCCATTTGAGAATTGCCACAAATAAATGCTCCTGGAATTCCTGTGATAAAAAGGGAGTTATTCTGCTGAGCTGATGATGGCTTTATAGAGGAACAGGTTTGAATTCAAATTATGAACTGGTAGATGCCTAAAACAGGTTTAGGGAGAAAAACACGAGGGGTGACTTGGGTCTGATGTTGAGATTTAAAATACCCTATTTGCTTATGCTTGAGTCTAGTTTCCAAATTATTATTTTCAGATTTAACAGCCACATAGATAAGATAAAGGAACACTAGGAAGGGAAGGCTGACCTTTCACCCTAAAATATCATCTTTGAAAAACTGCTTTCGAGAGACATTGGCATTTCAAGTTTAGATCTTATTTGGCAGTGCTGCTCTCTTCTGTACATTGTTCCAGGAAAGTGTGAAGTTTAAGGAAATATAATTTTTATACCCTTTTTATCCCCTTGCCTTCTGATGCACTGATATTTTGGCACTCCCAGTAAGATCTCAGAGCTTTTCTGCAGTGCATTTTATTTTTAGAAAACTCCAGTAGCTTTATCTGCTTCTGTCATCTTTCACACAGGTGACAGACACACAGTCGCGTGCATGCGCGCACGCACACACACACACACACACACACACGGAGAAGCTAGAGAAAAGCCCTCTTTTTTGGATGTACTTTTAGGGAGTTACCGAGTTTTCTTTTTCATCCTAGGTAAAATGAGATTCAAAATCCTGTCCAAAGTTTCAGTAAGGTACATCCTCTGACAAATAAGCTTCATTGCTGATGTATTTAGAACATATCCTCGCAACTTTGGTCTTTTATTTAAATAACAATCCCTCAAAGTAATTTACTAGTAATAACAATAATTAACACATATAATTTCAGCTCTCAAGATCTTATTTAATTATTTGTTATTTCATACTGCCTCTTATTGATAACAATTTTATGGACGTAGCAACTGAATCTGTTCAGAGTAAAGGAATAACTATGTGTGTGCGATTTAAGCCCACTCACTTTAATTCCAAAGTATTTTATTACGCCTCCCTACCTCCCCCCAAAAACATGTGATTAGAACAATGATTCTCTTAACAAAACTTGAAACTGATTCAAACTTATACTTCAAAGCACATTTCAATTTCCCCAAAGACAGGAAATTGGAAAGGAATGAGAGGGAAGATTTAGCAATTCAATAAGTAGGAGTGAGAACCACTTTTCCCACAGTTTCCAGGATAACATGGACTCTGATTCCAGACACATAGAAAATGCTCTAATGTGGTTTATTAGATCAATAAAAAATGAATTAATAAATGTTATGCACAGAGAGAATTTAAAAAAGAACAAGGCTCAACTCCATCAAAACTGTGGGCTCATACCTTTGAACAATCATTGGTGAGCAGTAAGGCAACTCTTTCTTTAATGACGTATTTGTCAATCTCTGTCCAATAAATGCCTTCTAAGTACAGCAAACTGATGCCTGGCACAAACTGTAGTACCTATCAATTATTTATATATTTTCATTTTTGAAAACTCTTAAAATAGCAAATAAATAAAGCCCCAGGAATTTCTATAGCTTTCATGGAGTTCTCAGCAGTCTTTAACTTTTAGGCAGAATTCCTCCTATGAGGCTAACCCAACCTCAACTATAAAATGCATTTTACTAAGTGTGTCTTTAAATATTACATTGAAGCTTAGGAGAATCTCTTGACAGAGGAGATCAATGTATCAAATTAAGAAAGTGTTCTGTATTTAACACCACTTGAAATAATCATATACCTTGAAAGCAATTTTGTCTTTTATGACTTGGACCCATGAAACTTAGACACAGAAAGTAGTAAGATGTGTGCGTTTCTTGTGTTGATTGTAAGGTTCTATTATCACTGAGACATCTCATGTGAGATGTTTCTCAGTTATGCCCAATATAAGAATGATCCAACATGAAGCGTTATCTGTTTCAGACAAGATACTTCATTGAAAGAGGAATTTGATTTTAGATAATTAATTATAAAAATAGTTTAAAAGGGCATGGGGAAGCTGGAAGTTACTTTGAAATGACTGTCAGAAAACATTTAGAGACAACACCAAGAATCATAGGCAGATACTGGAGAAATCACCACTGCCACCATGACCACCGTAGGTCTGCAGGGTGAACTGCTAACAGGATTTTGACTTGACTTGCAATCTGATATGCTGTCAGCATTCACACCACTGCTGCTACTTCAGGAACCTAAAGATGTAACCAACAATTTCTTCATAATCCACAACCATCTACATTTTCCTTTGCTGATGAAGTTAAGATGGAGGTGCCTTCTCCAAGATGCTCATGTTGGAATTAAATTGTTACCTGAATAAATCTGGTTGGTTGGTCATGGAGAACTCTTCATTTTTATAGACTGAATAGCTTTTTCTTCTTTTGAAATCTCTCGAAATTGCTCTTCTGCTCACTCAAAACCAAGGACAGAAAAATTACAAACCATTTAGAATCTTTTCACTACTTCCAATCACCCCACTCTTATAGAACACTTGCCAGCCAAAGACTGTCTCAGGATCTCCTTCCTCCAATTCTTTGACAGTCTGACTCTTCCCTTCAAACACCTTTGAACCCTGCTGAAAAGATGGCCACAGATGGGTCCCCTTAGGCAACTCATGAAGAAATAACCTTCACTAATTTTGTCTTTATCTTTGATGTATATCTAGTAACCCTCCCTTTCCCAACTACAGACTGGGAATTTCCTTCACATACTTCAACTATATAAACACATCATAACATATTTAATGCAGAGGACTTTATGAGAATCCAACAATCCTCTAATAAAACAAATATATGAGATTTTTAAAAATGTGGAAAAATACTACTTTTCTCACCAATTATTCTTGGTTTAGAAAATATATTTTTAGAAAGATACACTATTAAAGTTAGCATGTATTGTGTTAAATTTTTTAATGAATTGATTGGCATCTTTAAATCTCTATTTTAATTTATCATCCACTAAATATTAAGATACAAGCAATTATGCAAATTTGTTTGTGTCCTCAATAAATATTAAGAGTACAGAAGTGTCCTAAAACACAAAAATTTGAGAACTTTTCTTCTAATCCTTCATTAAGGGTTCTACTTCCTGTAATTTTATGTAACTTTTTAAAATTAAAAATAGTTATAATAAAAAAATTCACTACGATTTAAAATGTTTGAAGTTAGATTCTTGTCTCTATTGTTATCATCAAATGCAATGAGTAATATTCACAGTGTTGTCAAACAGGATTAATACAGGATAGCTACAAGTCAAAAAGTAAAATTGATGACATTTAAAATGTGTAAGAAGATATACTTAATACAATAGAGTATTATTTTATTAATATTTTATATATGTTTAAATTGTGGTGGTAGTGATTATAATTTTTAAAAACTCCAAAGAACAAAACAATAAAAGCAAAAAACAAAAAATAAACAAAAAAAACAGTTATTTGAATAAAACAGTGCTCTGCTGTGCCTTTTCCCTCACATGGAAGCCATTACCAAAACTTTTATTCACATTTTGGTTTAGTCTCCAATTGTGTCTTCAGCTGTATGCCATGGAAATGCATTTCTTATTTACTTCACTGGAGTACTTTTATAATGGAACAATTAACAACCCACAAATTGTTAATTCCTTGTTAGTATGAAACCATCTGGTGTCAAATTCTCTACACCAGGGTGGGATTTGAAACAGACGTACTCCCCAGAATGTGTTCAGTGTTAATCACCAGTGAAACCTGATGAAAATAATCTTCTGTTTTTAGAAATGCAACAATTGTTTTAGACAGTTCTTTTTTCTTTTAGTACAATGTTTATTTCACTTGAACCTATACTGAGATTTGATTAAGTTGTTTGTGTCAGGGGCAATGACAACATCCATTTCAGATGCTTTACAAGAGATAGCACAGGAGATGCTCCATATTTATCTACACACATATATGCAGCATAATCTTGTCCCCAGAATAATGTTTTATAGTGCATTTTACATTTATAAAATATCTAAAATGTACTAATTTCCATGTTTTTAGTGTGACTGAAAGTAAAATGTTAGGAAGCATGAATAGAACAAAAAAAAGTAATTTTGATTATGTAAGTATACATACAAGAAATCTTCTGAATCTTGGCCAGCCCTTTAGATACATCAAAATAGACATGTGACATTTGCATCATTTCTTTGTTCTTCACATCTTATTTTCACACCTAAATTTTTGTTCACCGTGGTTATCATGTTGACCCAGTAACATACTCCTTAATGTTTTCTGAACATCCATTGGTCAAGACAGTTTCACCTTTCTCAATGGAAATGGTGAGAGGTTCAGATAATTTGAGAAATCACGACAGGTCGGTACAGAAGGAGTTGTTTTTTCTATTACAGGCACAATTTCACAAGCTTGCTTAAATTTCTGGAAAAGACAGTGGTTTTAAAAGTCATTCTTAAAAATTCCTATACCTGCAACTCTCTTCAAAAGAGGAATCAAAAAGAAGGAAATATTATTTATAAGGAAACTCAGAAATTTATTGTATTATAAACATTGAACAGCATCTGCTATTTGCAATACAACATAAAAAATGAAATAAAAAGGATTTCAGATAACCCATATTTTTTCTCTAACACATAGAAGTCCAGTGCCCTAGGATTTGAAATGTACTATGTCTGTCTTGTTTGGTGGGGTGTGGGTCTGAGGCAGGGCCAAGCCACTGGGAGACCGGGCAGGGTATTCTACTGTTATCAGAATTAATGAACAAGCCATAGTAAACACCATCCAGCCTGCCAAAATGGACATGAAAAACATGCCCCATATCTCGCTTCCTACCTTGGAGGAATGAAGCCTGTAGAAGAGCTATCTTTGTGGCAGCATAACAAATCTTATGGAAGAGAAAAGCAGGTGCTGGGACACAGTGCCAACTGTTTATAACAATTTCACTGCATGGATGTGTCTCTTCTTCCAAGATAAGCCCTCTATTTGTGATGGTCCAAAGAAATCTGTAAAGTATATGTCATCGGATCCTGTCCCTACATGCCCCTCCCCTAAGATCATCTCTATGGAGTCTAGCTATACTATCTTTCTCTTTTCCCAAAAAATGTGGACATCAATTTTCTTATCCCCAAGCCTCCTGAAGAATGTAGTTAAGGACAAAGCAGGAGATGGAAATGAAATATGTCTGGAATTCCAACAGGATAACATTTTCTTTTTGGGGGAGGTTCTCTTTGTGTTTGAACAGAAGTACTGCCTCTGACTGTTCATTTGGAAGTTTTACCAGGTGTATTAGCTTTCTGTAGTTGCTATAAAAAATTACCACTAATTTTTGGCTTCTAATAGCACACATTTATTATCTTACACTGCTCTAGGGCACAAGTCAATTGCAGATCTTAGTGGGGTCAAAGCAAGGTGTTAGCATGATTACATTACTTTTTGAAGGCTCTAGGGGAGAATCAGTTGTCTTGAATTCTCTAGCTCCTATAGGTAACTTTGCCTTCAATACTTTCCCTGCTTCAGGGTCTTTTCCAATGAAGGAGGCAGAGGATGAGATAGTTAGATAGCATCAACAACTCAATGGACATGAATATTAGCAAACTCTGGGAGATAGTGAAGGACAGGGAAGCCTGACATGCTGCAGTTCATGGGTCTCAAAGAGTTGAACATGACTTTCAGCGACTTAACAACAACAAAAATAGGTCTTGGATTCCTTGACTCATAGTTCTTTCCCCCCATCTTCAAAGTCAGCAGCATTGCATCTCTGACTACTTTTCCACAGTCAGATCTCATTCTCACCACAGCTAAGAGCCCCATGTGATTAGACTAGCCCCACCTAGCTAGTTCAGGATGATCTCAAAGATCTTAACAGTCAAATCTTCAAAATCCTTTAGCCAAGTAGCATTAACAGTTCTGGGGATCAGGACTTGAGAGTCTTGGAGGGCTATTATTCTGCTCACAATTCCAGAGGAAAATTCTCTTGTTTCTGCCCCTGAAAACAAGCTTTATTTTGCTTTTTTCCACAGAATATGTGCATTTTCAGATTTACTTATAAAATTTTCTGTTTAGCCTTCCTTGGCAAGTGTTTGCTCTTTCTAGTCACATGATGGTTTCTAGTCACATGATGGCTGATCCATCTTCAACTTCAAGTGGAAAGAAGGGAGAGGTAAAGGGCTTAGGAGATAAAGGTATATGCTAATACCCAAAGGTATCTTTCTCCCTTTTAAGACTATCATGGAAACTGTCCTTAGCAAAATTAGACAATAAAATTATGAATGGTTGATTTTAAATATCTCCTTTTATAGCTCAGTCAAGCTTTCAAGTTTTACTTTCCTTCATAAAGCATTAGCTGCTCAATTGTGTCCAACTCTTCACAACCCCATGGATTGTAGCCCACCAGGATCATCTGTTCATGGAATTCTCCAGGCAAAAGTTGTGGAATGGGTAGCCATTCTCTTCAACAGGGGATCTTCCCAACCCAGAGATTGAACCCAGGTCTCCTGCATTGCAGGCAGATTCTTTACCATCTGAGCCATTCCTTTTTGAAACTCTTCAATCTCTATTTTATTTCTCTTCAGAGGATGCTTCTCTATCAAAATTACTGTTTGTGTATTTAATCATTGTCTTTCCCATCTAGGTTCCAAAATTTACTTATTCCAGTTACATATGAAAACAGCAACCCTTTTATACCCCATATTTGTGATGATTGTACATTTCCTTTCTTAGGAAGTAAAAAGAAAAAATAAAAGTAAACAAATGTAAACAGTAAAAGATGTTAAATTTTTAAAGGAAAATTTCATTTTATTGTAAAAAAGTACTAAGATAACTTGATCTCCAATTTCATAGAATAACTTTCTCTTTAAAAATGCTTGAGTTTACTCTTTACATTAATACCGTAGAAGAAAGGAATGTCTGACTACTAAAATATAGAAAATACTTCAAATAAAAACATGACTGAAGTATGATTGCATCTCCATGTTCAATTGTATCTAAAAGAGACAATGTCATAAAAAACCAAGTCATAATGTCATAAAAGGGAATAATTCCCATACTTTGAAGCATACGTCTAGTTAGAGAAAACAGGGAAAACTTGTATTTAACATTGTGAGTTCACATTATATTTTACCTGTGATAGGGAGAAAGAAAGTATCTCTGAAACAAAAGGATAACACAAATTTTCATAATACCTGTAAGTTGTGTGATATTTTATTTAAAATGTAATAATGGGTAATTAACAAGCTATGACTGGTATCTCACTTCCTCATTGTCTTGAAATTTATTATATATATGATATATATATATATATATTTTGCTGGTTTGTAGGGAACAAAAATATGGCTTGGGACTTTGTTGATGTTCATATCATCTGCAAAACATAGCTTATAGGAGAGCATGAAGGTAAGAACTTCTGACCAAAGACACAGGCTTTTTGAGAAAATAAATTCCTTTTAAAAAGTGCTAATGAAGGTTAGATCATATTTGGCATACTCTTACAATTGGACAGAATGTGCCTTGGGCTTAATGGAACTACAGTATACAAGTTTCATAAAATTTATAAATTTTGTAAAATGTACATATCCTAGAATACAATGTTCCAGGGTGTTCATTTTCTTACTACCTCTCCTCCTGCAAATCTAAGACATTCCAAGTACTGAGTACAGTATATAAAATCAACCCAAGACCACACAGTTATAGTATCTATGAGAATTATCAAAAATTTCCCATATAAATGCAGCAAAAAAAAAAAATGCATCCACTTACAAGAGTTTTGGTAAAAGACTAAGCCCACAAAAAACTGTGCCTCTTCAAAGATAAGTAAACTGAAAATAACACACAGCAAAAGTGAATCTTACATAATTCTTTTTCAAGTACAGAAAAAAATGGGAAATGGGAAATGTCAGACACTATAGAGATGAATAACATGTTGGATATATTGCAACAGAAATAAAATGAAATTGCAGGCTAAAACAGCATCCTCTCAGGAATTCTCAAAAAAAGAAAACCACTTTCAGACAAAAAGTGATAAAGCAATAAAATGCAATGAAAAGAGAATTTATGAAAAAAATTAAGATGGATACACTATTTAACAATTTGAAAACATGATCAGGAACAAAAAAGAGCAGAATTAAAACACCAAAACAAATCACATTGAGAACATGTCTGAGAAAAATCTTTCAAATGTTTGAGATAAATTGCAAATTAATTAAAGTCATAAAGACAAAATCATAATTTGGGAGCATAATCAATGGAAAACATAGTAATGGTTGGTTTCCCTGACCAAGAGAATTAACAAAAACAACAAATCAAAATTTTAAGAAACTTTTTCTAGTTTTAATGAAGCCATGAGTTTTAAAATAGTTCCGAGAAAAGCAAAGAGAAGACTATGTAGATAGATGATAGAGAGATTGGTAGATAGATACATATAAGTAGTCAATAAATAGATACCAAACTTAAACTTTAGAAAGAATCTTTAAAATTCGTAGATCATTTCAGAAGAATCTGGTCCCCTATAAAACAAAATGTAAACTCATGCCTTTCTTCAACCTTGTAAGGGAGGTATTAAATGCAGATGTCAAAGGAGCAGGGCCTGAAGATGCCTGAGGCAGGAAAGACTGAGGTTAATTAATTGTATATTAAGGCAAGTTATTATTCATGAATAAAGAAAACAGGCACAAAAATTTAGGAATGCCTTTGATTCCCAAAAGGTCAATTGGAAAAATTAAACTAGTCAATGAATTGGTATATATCTATGGGAAATATGCAACATAAAATATAAAAAAAAAAGTTTAACAAATACATTTTACATTGTTTATGATAAGATTATCTCTTAAGAGAAAAAAGAACTCATTTTAGGAGACCAAATATGTTTAGCTACACAGCCCACAACAAAGACTAAAGGACTTTAAAACTTAAAATTAAAAAAGTCATCAACGGATTTAGGCAAATAAAAACCTTAAAAATCTGACATCATAATATTTATATCAGAAATTTCAAATAAAGTTAAAATAAAAAGTATATGTGAGCTTTTTTTAAGTGATCACAGGAGCAAGCTAAAGTGAAGTTGTGAGTATTAATGGAACAATACAGAGATATATAGATGCATGTAAAAATGTCTGAAACATATAGAGTTACATAGGAATATAATATAACATTCAACATACATAAACAAGCTCTGTCCTTTATATATCACAGTGAGTCATCATAACAAGTATACAGAAATCTGAAAAAGTATACTTACAATTTTTATGAGTGTTTTAACTATATTTACCCTACAAATATCAAATGCATCATCTTCTTTTTGCCTGCTATGGGACATTTTCATAACTCTCCCCCATAGATTTCTGCTCATACTTCTACAAATATAATTATTGGGATCTTTGTCTTGTCTTTGAATGTTAAAGTTTTTATTATTTAAATTTCACTATATTTTTTTTCTCCTTGAATTCCATTTTCTCTCATTTCATAATTTATCCATATAGTTATACTAAGGAAATGCAGATCTAGAGCTGACAGCCTTGGAAAAGGCTGAGTCCAGAGTTATAAAAGATGCCAAGAGATTTCTTCCTCATCTGTTCCAATAGTACATCTTCAATTATAATAGTACCCAATTGATGTACCTTCACTTCTAAATTATTATGTTACCTTGTACACAGTAGTATTCAGAAAACATTTGTTGAATGAATTAACAAACCAATATGTGTGGGGGCATTTTGTCTTCCTGTTCAACACCATGCATTTTCCTTATGAACTTTCATTTTCTGAGTAGCGTAGTCTCCAGATTTATAGCCAAAGACTGCGGTGGTTGGAGAGAAAGGCCTGGGATCTGTGTGCTCCAATGCTGGAGGCAGCGCTCACTGAGTCAGTTCACTTCAGTCGCTCAGTCGCATCCGACTCTTTGTGACGCCATGGACTGCAGCACGCCAGGCTTCCCTGTCCATCACCAACTCCTGGAGTTTACTCAAACTCATGTCCATTAGGTCTGTGATGCCGTCCAACCATCTCATCCTCTGTTGTCCCCTTCTACTCCTGCCCCCAATCCCTCCCAGCATTAGGGTCTTTTTAAATGAGTCAGCTCTTTGCATCAGGTGGCTGAAGTATTGGGGTTTCAGTTTCAACATTAGTCCTTCCAATGAATAGTCAGGACTGATTTCCTTTAGGATGAACTGGTTGGATGTCCTTACAGTCCAAGGGACTCTCAAGAGTCTTCTCCAACACCACAGTTCAAAACCATCAATTCTTTGGCACTCAGCTTTCTTTATAGTCCAACTCTTACATCCATACATGACTACTGGAAGAACCATAGCTTTAACTAAATGGACCTTTGTTGGAAAAGGAATGTCTCTGCTTTTTAATATGCTGTCTAGGTTGGTCATAACTTTCCTTCCAAGGAGTGAGTGTCTTTTAATTTCATGGCTACACTGAACATCTGCAGTGTTTTTGGAGCCCCCCACAATAAAGTCATCTACCCTTTCCACTGTTTCCCCATCTATTTGCCATGAAGTGACAGGACCAGATGTCATGATCTTAGTTTTCTGAATATTGAGCTTTAAGCCAACTTTTTCACTCTCCTCTTTCACTTTCATCAAGAGGTTCTTTAGTTCTTTGCTTTCTGCCTTAAGGGTGGTATCATCTGCATATCTGAGGCTATTGATATTTCTCCTGGCAGTCTTGATTCCAGCTTGAAAATTACTGAACATTAAAAAAAAAATTGAGATAGTCATTTTCAGTTTAAACTATGAGTCCTATTCCTCTCCAAGAGGAATTTGTCAATGTTGCTTCAGTTTGAATTATCTGACTCCCGACTTTCAAATGACTTTCAAATGACAGGGGAAAGGTAACTGAGAAGTTCAGAGTATCTACAGCTCATATATTTTTTTGTTCTTTCCTAAGATTCTTCTCCAGTTAAATCTCTGTTTGCTTGTCTGGAGTCACCAACTGAATAAGTCACTTTGTCCATTTGGGAGACACTAATGCAAACTGGTTAGTTGAACAATGACCAATTGCACAGGACATCCACATCGACAGAGTGGTTGTTTTATAACCTTGGTTCTCAAAGGTTCAATTTTGAGAATTTAATCACAGTCCACAGAACTGCTAGTTCACATGAATCTCCAGTTCCAGGGTAGCTAAGTTTGTCTAGAGAGAGTAAAGATTGAACTCTCTCCAAAATCTGTGATAGTTGATTTGGGGTGAGCTCTATCTGCTAAACTTATTAAATGACTGTAAGACTTTAAACTATGGAGGCTTGTTGCAACTAATTTTCATAACTTGTTCAGCAATTTCACTATTCATCAACGTTGCTGTTTTCTCTCAGCAATAGGAGAGACCAAAAAATTTAACCTTTTGATGAGATAATATATGTTCTTTCAGTACAGGGGTTGGCAAACTTTTTTTGTAAAGGGTTTCATTGTCAATATTTTAGACCGTGAGCCTTACAGTCTCTTGGGAAACATCTCAAACTGTGCTAGAATGCAGGAGCATCCAGAGACAATAAGTAACTGGTTGGAAATGGCTGTGTCCCAATACAGTTTTAATTGCCAACATTAAACTTTGAATTTCAAATAATTTTCATGTATTACAAAATATTCTTTTTTTGAATTTTTTTTCAACCATATGACAAGTGTAAATGACCATATACAAATGGTCAAAGGGTGAGATTTGGCCAACAGGGTATAGTTTTCCGACCTTTACTGTAGTATATGAATTCCAAAATGTATTTTAGAAAATATTCAGTCAAAAGTTCAATCTTTTTTTTTTTTTTCCTCCTCTGGCCATAAGCAAGGAGCACTGATGGAACAAGTGGGAACTGGCCACTCTGCTCTGTCAAACCCATGCTAAAAATCCACAAAACTCCTTGGCTCACACTTTAAAAATCTGTTCCAGTTCTAATTCGGGTCCCTGACAACTTGGAAGTGATTTGCCTTCGCTCTTTATCCCTCCTGTCAAGGCAATGGCTCTCTGCATGCTTTCTTAGCCACATTTGGAGAATCTGCTAGTGTTCACTTATTCCTCATCCCATACAGGGGATAATTAACTAAGACTCAGAAGAGCAAATAAGTTTGGCAGTGCCCTTCTTGGAACCACTGTGGAATGGGAGGTCTGCTTTTATTTAAGCCAGATATATATGTATCTTTAAGCAAATACATTGACCAAGTTTAAAAGTAAAAAAATCCTAGTAACAAGTAAGTGAACTATCCACCTACACTGAAGTCCTGATTATTATATCATTTTTGTATTATTATATTGCACTCTTACCTGGTATTTACTTCTATTTTTTAATGGTAATGCTTACCTTGCTATTTTATTTAACATTGCTAAGCATAATCTCTTGACTTGTTTTTATGGTTTAATCAGTTCAAGTACAATACTGTCCCCTGCTTCTGCCTAATATAGTTATATCACAGTTTTTGGCCAAGTTGATTTTCAGCATTTACAATATTATGACCAAATAGATATTTACTCTGAGTCAAGTGATTCACTGTGTTTACATTTACATTTGCTCAGTTCTACTTTTTCATTTTTCTGAGAATCAATTAGGTCTTATTTATATGTTCATTTCTCTATGTACCTATTGCTAGTTCTTCACGTTGTCCAGCAGTCTAAAACAGTTTCTCAGTACAGAACTCCAAAGAAACCTCCCCTACCCCTTAGTCTGTTCACTACATACACCTTTCTCCCTTCCTTGTGAGCTGTTGTCTTGCTCAAATCTGGACCAGCTATGCATGCAAGGATGCTCCAATTCTCTTGACTCTCATTCTGATGAGTCTCCTTATGATTTTGTTTATCAAATGGTCTGTTTTCAGGACCTTAAATTTTCTTTTTCTGTGATTTAAACATTGATTTTTGTTGTTTTCACCTAAAAGAGAGGTCACAGGAGTGAAATTTTGGGTGACTTGCTTATCTAAAATTTGCTTTATCCCACTCTCAAAATTGATAACTTATTTAAATGCATAACTCAGAATTGAAATCAATTGCCCCTCTTAATTTTAAGATTTTTTTTTCATTTTCTTCTAGCTCTCACTGTTGCTGTTAGGATACTTATGTTAAAAAAATTTTGTGATCGCCCCTCCTGCCTTTTTTCCCTAATTTTAAAGCTTTCTCTCACTCTTTTTCTCTCTGTCACTCCATCTTTCAATTTAACAATTACATGCCTTAATGAAGGTTTTTTTTTTTTTAATATATATTATGCTGAGCACATATGCATAGAGAAATTCATGCAAGTTTATGCTGAGGATAATTGTTACAATATTTCTATGATATCTTTTCCTTTAGTTTTTCTTTTTCTTCTTAATGCAATTTCAAAAAATGCATGCTTGAATTCCTATATTGATTCTCAATATCCTTATATTTTCTCTGACTATTCTATGCTTTGCTTGTCTTTAATTTGGAAGAGAATTTCATTATCTTTATCTTTCTACCTTTCTACCTTGTATTAAAGTTTTGATTTTTAAAATTTATATTTCTTTTAATTCCTGAGAGCTCCTTTAACTTTCTGACTTTTCCTTTTTACAGCATCTTATATTTGATTCTCTTCTCATATTATTACTTTTAAAATAAATTCCCATCTCTTTTATGCAATTTGCCTGCTTCATGAGTTCCTTTGTTTCTGTTCATTTAATTTGTAGCCTTTTATTGTGGTTTCTGTTCTCAGAGGTCTAATGATCCTGGAAATCTCATGCACATTCAGCAGTGAAACAGGACAAAGCTAATGGAAACATCTACTTAACTAGAGAAAAATCATCTTTAAATAGAAGTTTCTTTCTTAAAAAGTTCTTATACCAAAAGCTGGCAGTGATGAATGTTAGAATATGGAATAAATGAGAAAATTTTAATTAAATGTAAAATCTTAGAGCCTGGGTAATAGACTATATTATAGCTATAATTATACCTGCTTGTTTGTTACTATGTATAAAATGGGTATTTCAGATTTTATTTACAGAATCCATTTTTTTCTTCATCTCACACTTGGTTTAATTGCCTCAAATCCCACATACACCTGTAATTGTGCTATTTTTTGAACACTGTAAAAATGAAAAGTGGTGGATTTTTATATTTACATTAATAATGATTTACTTTCAAAAAATGCCTTGAAGTTGAGCTGATCTCCAATAATTTGAAAGAACATTTTTATTATTATATATTGTTAATATTTGTTTTTGTAAATATTTGTTAGCTTTTTATTCTTGCTTTTTAAGTAAATGTGGTACTTTCTTATGTACTTTTAACTTTAATAAAACTGTTAGGCAAATAAAGAATAATAATAAAGTTTATTATGTCCTTGGCATATTTTTGGGCTCCTTGTGGGAATACATTTAATTTCACTTAATGCAAGGGTCATGTGCTGTTTTTATTATTACCTGCATTATATAGGTAGGCAATCTGAAAAAAAGAGAGAGAGAGAATAAAAGTAATAGGCCTAAACTTTAAGTGAATAAGTAAGGAGCAGAACTTGAATTTAAACTTGGGCTATTGGGATGACTACATTTTCACCACTAAGGTGTACTAAGGTGTACACTGAAGAAAAAACAGCCATAGGCTATTGATTTACATGAAAGGGTAAAAAAAAAATCATCATAAATAAAATTTTGAATTTTAAATTTATTTTCCATATTTTGCCATTTAAATAATACCCACAGAATACTCGATGATTTACACATTTCCCATTTATTCCTAAAACCAACATCCTTCAACTTGCCTAGAAGAAGTTTGCACACCATGATGTCCTGTTTTTTTTTTTACAGGAATCAGTTTTTACAGGAAAACACCAATGTCTTAGTGGACTTCAGGTTTACTCTTGTTGAGTGCAAGTACATAGATGTGGCACGCTCAGTTGCTCAGTCATGTCTGACTCTGCAACCCCATAGACTGTAGCCCACCCAGCCCCTTATGTCTATGAGATTCTCCAGGAGGAATATTGGAGCAGCTAGCCATTTCCTTCTCCAGGGGATCTTCCCAACCCAGGGATCAAAACTGTGTCTTGTATATTCTGCATTAGCAGGCAGATTCTTTACCACTGCATCACCATTAATATTAATATCACATTTATCACATTTCCAGTAAAAAGATTTCTATTGTGTCCCAGCAGTTATAAGAATCCCTGCCCCTGCATCCCTGACCCTGAGCGTGCCTGCACATTCAGTCATGTCCAACTCTTTGTGACCCCATGTACTCTGAACTCCTTTTTCCATGGAATTTTCCAGGCAAGAATACTGGTGTGGGTTGTCATTTCCTTCTCCAGGGTCTTCCCGGTTCAGGAATCAAACCCATGTCTCTTGTGTCTCCTGTGTTGCCAGGTGGACTCTTCACCACTGGACCATCGGGGAAGCTCAAGTGTATAGATATATGACAGCAAAAACAGCTTTCATTATTAATCAAAATTTCTCTTTCATCCAGAACTGAAGAATGGACATGTCCCAGGTACCACAAGAGGGAGGCAAGAGAAAGCTCCACCACAAGAAACTGAGGTATGTGCTTGAATGCCTTCCAGAAAATACAAGTTGAGTCTTTTCTGCATACACATAGTCTGTGGTAAGGATGTTATGAAGTCCTGTGGTCCTCGAGCAGGTATCCTTGGGTTCCAAAGGCAGTGGGAAGCTAGAGGCATGGACATAATCTAGAGTAAAGAACTGCATCACGGTTCTCCAGAGCACATTGTACCTATCCATGCCAGAGTCCCTCTGACCACTGCCTTTACTCCTTCAGAGAAGGTCAAAGATGACCTTTGAGGAAGATAACACAAAGATTTTATTTAAAGTAAAATAAAATCCAGGAAAAAAAGTAGGATGAGAAGAAAATGATAATCAACATCATCGATTTTCTAAAGGATGAAAAATCAGCAGGAAAAGTTTTGAGTATAGAGGCCTGGCTGGTGTGGCTGAGCAGATGGCTGGTACATGTTGCTGGAGTCCTATCTGAGCAAAATCTGGTCCAGAGATGCAAATAAACCCTCTTCCATCTCTTCTTAGCTTATGAAATAAGAGTTTATTGTTCAAAAATAGTCTACTATGAACTTAATGAGTATTTCTGCTGGCAGAAAAGAGACTAGAGAGTAGGGCAGGTGGACATTAACATTTTAATTTTAAAACCATCTTAGTTAGTCAGACTTTATTGCCACCATGTTAAACCAGATTTTGCATTTACTTTCTGAAGATAATTCATTTCATGCATGATTTCTTGGGGCATATTATTTTCTCCTGGAACCATCAGAATTTTCAAAACATAGAATAATATTTCTAGTGTATAGTAAAATAACAGGATTTTACAAACATGTAGTGAAAAAAGAAAATATTTGCTATATCATCACTTGGAATGCCACCTTAATCCCAAACTCTAAGAATTCCTATTCTCCTTATTCACAGAAATCCATACTTTATTATTTTTTTTCTAGGTGGTATGGAATGTTGAGTTACAATTGCTTCCTGTGTTTAAAGTTCCGAGCTGTGTGTTGACTTTTGGTGCTTATAGATTTATTACAAACTATAGTTGCTAGTATAAGTTTCTTAGTCTTTGTGACCTTCATATATACATAGTTGGCCAAAAAAATGAACAAGCAATAAAATAAAACCAACAAAATGCCCTCTTATGTCCAGAACAATTGAAGAGAAACACTTCTGTGTCAGAGAGAGACAAGAAGTTATCTCCAAAACTATCTCCTCTCCATAGTAGAGAGTTGTAGCTTGAAACTGAATACTTAGGCAAGAACTGTATTTCCCAGTTCCCTTGCAATTATGAATGATTATATGATTAGTCCTTCCCAGTAGATAGTAAATGGAACTGACGTACACTATTTCTAAACTAAGTCTTTTAAGAAACCAATGTATCTCTTCTATAATCTCTTTTTTCCCAACCCAGTGACTGAATCTATTGCAAATGATATCCTCTGGGATAGCTGAGCTGTAAGACAGAAGGAACTAGGATTCTTACAAAATCACATTGAAGAGAATGGTTCCATCAGCCTAAACTATCACCAAGAATTGTTTTATGAGAAATAAATAAATATATATATATATATATATATATATATATATATTTTTATTCTTCTGGGTGATGGCTTTTGGAATTTACCACCGCATCCTTTCATGTCTTCACTAATACATCCTCTCTTTGCTGCTGATTGGAAAGCCTCTTTAAGTTTTCCAAAGATCTTAATGGCTATACAACTATCCAGGATCTTTTGTAACTTGTCCTCCTTTCAAAGTGAGCAGAAACACTTTGCAGGTATTTGAATATGCTTCTTAGGGTTGGGCTTCCCTGGTGACTAAGCTGGGTAAAGAACTGGCCTGCCAATGCAGGAGACACAAGAGACAAGGGTTTGATCCCTGAGTCAGGAACATTCCCTAGAGAAGGAAATGGCAACCCACTGCAGTATTCTTGCCTGGAGAATTCCATGGACAAAGGAGCCTAGTTGGCTAGAGTCCACGAGGTCACAAAGAGTTGGACATGACTGAATATGCTTGTGCACTTGGGTGGGGGAATGAAGGGACAGGGATTCTTATCACTACTGGCACACAATAGAAATCTTTTAACTGGAATAATAAGTATGATAGGAATAATACTTACTGACACAGTGATAAAGAATCTGCCTGCCAGTGCAGGAGATACAAGAGACATGGGCTTGATTCCTGGGTTGGGACAATCCCCTGGAGAAGGAAGTGGCCTCCTGTTCCAGTATTGTTGCCTGGAAAATTCCATGGACAGAGGAGCCTGGCGGGTTACAGTCTGTGTGGTTGCAAAGAGTCAGACATGGCTGAATGACTGAACATGCATACAATGCACATAGATGTATAGTGATTTTTACTGTATCTTAAGGTGGAAATACGTTCCCTTGAATTTAACAAATATTATTTGCTGTGCCCATGAACATTCATTGACAGGTTTGTTGAGATAGCACATCCTGCTTTCCTTTTTCACACAGCAAATGCTAATTTCATGGAACAAGTGTTTTAAATGAAAATGAATAGGTAGGAAGTAAAACTAAATTGTAAATCTAGGCCCATAGTTGGATAGTTGACAGCTGCATGTCTGAAGGGAAAAATAGTCAATATTTTCTGTGATGATAGATTGAAATGAGAATAAAATACAGCTGGATTTCATCAGATATTCCTCAACAGGATATATTTCCCTCAGACTTAAGTATCTGGAGGAGTATGAAGCTTTAGATTATTCATCAATCATAAATTGTATTGTTTATATTTGAATATAAATATTGGTAACTTTTATGCATGCAAATGGTATTTCAGAAATAAGACATACATTGCTAAATACTGTTTGTAATAGATTCAGGCTTGCTCACTTGTAACTACATAATTACTCCTCTGAGCTTCCACCAAAACAATGTGCTTAATTCATATTTCTTACAAGATTAGAAAAGATATGACCATACCCCAGTGAGCTCAAAAACTGTGATTTTGAAAAGCACTGCAGCCACTTTCATTTTCACTTTTAGGGCTTCCCTTGTGGCTCAGGTGGTAAAGAATCCACCTGCAATGTGGGAGACCTGGGTTCTATCCCTGGGTTGGGAAGATCCCCTGGAGAAGGGAAAGACTACCCACTCCAGTATTCTGGCCTGGAGAATTCCAAACAGTCCATGAAGTCACCAAGAGTTGTACACAACTGAGCGCCTTTCACTTTCACAGGCACTTAGAGTCTCTTTCAGTTATGTCATGATTATGTTCAGATATGTGCTTACACAGTATGTTTCAAATAGTATCCAAAAGAAATAAGACCTCATTTATGAAACATAAAACACCCTTTCATTAACATTAGATAAGTTTAGTTTATTAAATAAAATACATTTGTAATTATTTTTCTTTTATGTTTTTCATGCAGAATTTTATGTTTATTTTTCCTATTTCACTGTGTGATATTAAAATTCCTGTTAGAATATCGACATCTATAATGTGAGGGAAAATTTTTCTTAATTACCTGTAAACAAGAGAAACTCATGCCGTCAGACTGCAAATGTGAAAGCTAACGGCAAAGATTATGTTGGTATTCATTGCTCTAAGGAGAAAGACTGAAATTTAGCCTGGCTCACAAACCCTCAATCATCTGTTCTCCATCTGCCTCACAGGTCTCATTTAGCATTATCCTCTCACCTCACGCTCTATGCTGCAACTATTCTGACCTCTTTTCAGTTCCATCTTGAACATTCCAGGCTATTTAGCTTGTCTAAAATTTTCTTTCCCTGCTCATCCACTGCATTCAGTCCTTATCTAGTTGAATCTTACTTTCTGTCAGATCTTATAGTCACTTCCTCAGGAAAGCTTACTCTAGCCTCCATACATAAGTGATTTTCACCTGATGTGTACTTTATCATCATGACCCTCTCCTTCATATATTGTATCCTATTCAAACTGTTATTTGTTTGCTTGTGTGATGCTCTGTTGAATATTATTCTTTCTTGCTAAGCTGCAGGCTATGCCATTTTTGGTCATATTTATATTTTCATCACTTGAAGAAAGACCTGTTGCATATGGCTAGAGCTGAATAAATATCAGTTAAGTGATGAATGAATGAATGGATAAAGTAAGTTTTATTTGTATCAGGAAAAATGTCTAACAAAAAGTTTGGACATGAATTGAGTTACTGATGATGTTTTTAAAATGTTTTAAGGTACTATAGTGCCTCTTAGGTGGTGCTAGTGGTAAAGACCCGCCTGCCAAGGCAGGTTAGAGGTAAAACATGCCAGTTTGATTCTGGATTGGGAAGATCCCTTGGAAAAGGGAATGACAATCTACTCCAGTATTCTTGCCTGTAGAATCCCAAGGACAGAGGAAACTGGCGGGCAACAGTTCATTGGGTCGTGCAGAGTCAGACATAACTGAAGCATGGCATGGCAAATCACTATAAAATAAAACTCCATTTTCAATTAGGCTTTAAAAGGAAAAAAAGATGCTTCCTTTCTAAACTGATAAATTTCAATGAGAAACATAGTAGTAAGAAAAAGGCAAAATGTAAGCATAATATTTAGAAAGACAGGATTTCAACATTCCTTACACATTCTTAGTTTAAAAGTATGCTTTCATAGTACCAATGATCTTACAAACAAACAAACAGAAAAGAGATTACACAAAAAAGAAAGAGATGAAGAAAGAAGGAAGAAGAGGAAGGGTGAGAAGAAGTTGCTCTTGATAGGGAGTCAACATTTGGATGAAGGAATGACATAGTGAAGAAGGGAATGAATCTGGATGAGCTATTTATATATTGGTCCTAAAAACTAAGGGGCAAATCAAACTCATTACTGCCTTAAAGAAACAGAATAGAATTTGGGGCACCCAAATTATAAAACCATGTTTAAAACTGATGAAGGAGTGCTAAGCTAAGAAAGGAGAGAACAAGAGAGAAGAAATTATGAATTATGTGTATAATGTATATTTAAATTGCTACTGACCCATATACAGACCTCAGGGGCACAACAAAGGCTAAAATCACTGGACTGAATTTTGAGCTTATATCCAAGAGACAAAGATTGAAGTTTAAGTACAATCAGGTTAATTGTCTGCTAAAAAAAAAACAACACACACAAATATCAATACTGTTTGGATGAATGTAACAGAATCTAGAGTCTCTAAACATAGCATTGAAAATGCCCAAGATACATCTTAAACTTATTACATGTATGAAGTAAAAGGAAAATATGACTGGATTTCAAGAGGAAAGGCAACAGAAAGTCTACTTAATAAGGAGCAAATGATATCAATGAACACTTTGCAAAATAATATATACATATGGCCAGTAAGTTCATAAATGTAATCACAGTGTTAGAGAAAAATAAAATGAAAATGAAACCTCCAATTGAGCTAATAGTACAAAGAAATATGAGAAAACTATCAGATGATCAATAGAATTAAAAAAAAAATACCTAGGGATAAATTTAACCAAGAAAGTGAAAGATTACAAGACTTTAAAACAGAAATTGAAAAGATACAATTGAATAGAATGATACCCCATGATTGTGGATTATAATAATTAACACTGATAAAATGTTCATATTACCCAAATTAATCAATGGATTCAATGAAATCCCTATAAAATTTTTATGCTATTTTTCATGTAAACAAACAAACAAAAAATTAAATCTATGGAACCACAAAAGACCTTTAATAGCTAAAGCAATGCTATAAAAGATAATCAGCAAGAGAGACTACAATTACTGAATTCAAACTATACTACAAAGCCATAGTAATTAAAACAGTATGGAACTGGCAAAAAAAATAAACACATAGAACAATGAAGAAGAATAGGGAAGCCCAGAAATAAGCCACAGTATGTATAGTCAACCTAATATTAGACAGGGGAATGAAGAACCATCAAGGGAGAAAGGATGGTCTCTTTAAAAAATGGTATTGGGAAAAATGGATAAGCATATGCAGAGAACTGAAATCTGACCGTTATCTTATACCACTCAAAACAGTGAACTCAAAATAGATTAAACACCATAAAATGAGAACTGATATCACAAACCTCTAAAAGAAAACTTAGGGAAGAAGCATTTTGACTTTGGTCTTGGCATTAATTTTTTTCAGTTATGACATCAAAAGTATAGACAACAAAATTTTAAAAAATCAACTAATAGGATTGCATCAAATGAAAAACTGCACAGAAAAAGAAAAAAATCAACAAGATGAAAAGGCATCCTACAGCATGGGAAAATATTTGCAAATTGTGTATTGGGTAAAGACTTATTAAAAACTCATATATCATAACAGCAAAAAAAGACAATTTGAATAAAAAATTGACAGAAGACCTGAATAGGCATTTTTCCAAGGAATATATACAGATGGCCAACAAACACATAAACATGTATTAAACATCACTAATCATCAGGGAAATGCAGATCAAAACCAAAAAAATTATATACCACCTTACACCTCTTAGGATGGCTATCAACAAGAAGATAAGAGATAACCTGTGTTTGGCTAGAGAAAAGTAAACCCTTGTGAATGTCAGCCCCTGTGGAAAGCAGTATGGAGTTTCCTTAAAAAATTAAATATAGAACTGTCATATGATTCAACAATCCCTCTTCTGAGTATGTATCTAAAATAAAAGAAAATAATTGAAAATACTTCTATAATCCATGTTTACTGCAGCATTATTCACAATAGCCAATATATGTGGAAACAACATAAGTGCCCATCAACAGATGAATTGATAAAGAAGATGCGGTATATATATTCATACAAAGTAATATTATTGAGCCATGAGAAAGAAGGAAATCCTGCCATTTGCAACATGGATAGCCCTTGAGGGTGTGATGTTATGTGAGGTAAGTTAGAGAAAGGCAGATAAGTAAAACATCACTTAAACATGGAATATAAAAAGGGTAAATTTGTAATAACAGAGAATAGAATTGTGGTGATCAGGGGTTACACAGTGGCAGAATTGAAGAGATGTGGTTTAAGAATACAAAGCTGCAACTAGTAGATAAGTAAATCCTGGAGGTCTTCTGTACAGCATAGTGATTACAGTCAACACTTCTATATAAACTTCAAATTTGCTAAATTAATTATTCTCACCACACACACACAAAAGATAATTATGTGACATGGTAGAGGTGTTAACTAAGACAATGATGGTAATCATATTGCAATGTACAAATGTATCAAGTCAACAAGTTGGACATCTTAAACTTACACAATGTTATATGCTAATTATAGCTCAATTAAACAAATTATAATAGTGAGTGGCTGAAATAACTCAGCTGATAGAATACTAGACTGAAGATCTAAAGGTCCCTGCTTCAATCCCAGGTTTCAGCAACTATTTTTGATTCTTTGGGCTCCCCCGGTGGTTCAGATGGTAAAGAATCTACCTGCAGTATAGGAATCTCAAGTTCAATCCCTGGGTCAGGAAGATCTCTGGGAGGGGAATGGCTACCCACTCCAGTATTCTTGCCTGGAGAATTCCATGGACAGAGGAGCCAGGCAGGCTACATTCCATAGGGTCACAAAGAGTTGGACAACACTGAACAATTAACACTTTCAAGCAAATAATAAAGACTGAGGACGCCCAAACTGGCATGGATGTGGAGCAACCAGAATTCTCAGACCTTGCTGATGAGAGTGTAAAAGTATATAAACCCTGTTAAAATGTCTGAGTTATTGATAAAAGTAAGCATATTCCTATCATTTGATCTATCAACTATAATTCTAGCTATTAGCCACATTAAATAAATTATATTAGCTTTGTTTATAATATCCCTAAACTGAAATCATCCCAGATGATGAGACATGTATTTTTTTTTTATTCCTTAGGCTTTGAAAATTCCTTAGTAAGCTTGATATTGATCAGAACTCACTATATAAGTTCAGTGTTTTATCCAAAATAATTCTGATTAAACAGTGTATGTTCAGTAATTCTCAAAAAATATTTTTTCTCTTTAAAATTATGTCTCAAGGAATCCTGCTTAATGGCAGTTTATGTGTAACAATATAGAGAGATGAAAAATGAAAATCAGAAAGGAAGGAAGGGAGGAAGGAGAGAAGAGAGGAAAGAAAGACTAAATGACGAGAGGGATAAAGAAAGGAGGGAAGAAAGGAAGGAATGGAAAGGAAGGAAGATTTGAATGTAATTAAATAGATTTAATAAAGGTAAACTTTTAAGTATAATCACATAAAAAACATAGTTATTACTGACTATAGGATGTTATGTTTCATGAACATAATTGTCTTCAGCAATTTGGCCCATGGTAAAAGACATATGGCCAGTCTTTGTATAGTAGATCTATTTAATTCTTGATCCTAGAAAAAAAATGTATTAAGAATTGCTCAGAGGTCTTCCACACAGAGAAATTCCAAAATTATAGCATACCTAAGCTCTTCAGAATATTGCTATTTTAATCCATGTTGATTTTAATAGGAAAATCTCTCCATAATTCTCATCTTTGTGCTTTTCTCATAAACCTACAAAGATTCAAATGAATTCTAAATCTACCTTGAATGCTAAGAAACAGATTTCTGTTATTTATGCTAGGTTATTTAATCCCTCTTCCACTAAATATCAGTGAAAAATCCAACCTGTTTTTTTCTTTTAAAGAAACATGATAATAAAAATAATTTTTCTAATGCTAAATGTACACAATCATCTGAAACTTTGAATGTTTAAAGAATTTTCCCTATATAAAAAAAGATAATATCCATATTTTATGGGGTTTTATTTTGGTTGGGAAGCTAATCAGTCTAACACACACACGCAATATTTCTGATTGTAAAAAGTGTGAAGAGAGTAAAATGATATGATACATAGTGCTTTGGAAGTACTACTTTAGATTTATTTGGTGTCCAGTCTGTAATTATCTGAAATATGACATTCCTATTGATACCAACCATATGAATATCCAGGAGAGTACATTTTAGGCAAGTTGAAGTGTGAAGGCTCTAAAGTGTATATGAACTTGGTGTAACTTTAGAGCCACTTGAAAGCCAGGATGGTGGAAGTGGATGTAGTGAAGGAAAGAGTGGGGTGTAGTAAAGTTGGAAGCATAGACAAGTTCATGGAGGGACTAAAAGGCCATGGTGAAGAATTTGTAAATTTATATTTTTTTCATAAGTACAGTAAAAACCTATATTTTATGGTAACTCTTGGGCTTGTCTGGTGTCTCAGACAGTAAACAATCTTCCTGCAATGCAGGAGACCCGGGTTCAATCCCTGGGTTGGAAAGATCCCCTGGAGAAGGAAATGGCAACCCACTCCAGTATTCTTGCCTAGAGAATTCCATGGACAGAGGAACTTGATGGACTACAGTCCATGTGGTCACAAAAGAGTCGGACACGACTGAGTGACACAACACATAGTAAAAACCACTGACAAATGTTTATTTTCTAAATATTATTATTTTACACTGTGTATATTAATGTGTACATAAACATGGAAGTCAGCATACAAAGAACAGTAAGTAACATTCATTGTAATCTAGGCAAGAAACAATAAGATCTTGGAAAAGGATTTTTACAAGAAAGAGAGAGGTAAGTGGATTTTGGCTTTAAGTTCTGAATAAAATCCAAGACTAAGTTTGGATCCTGCTTATGTAATTTATCGACATCTAAGTTGAGCTATCAAAAATGCAGTCATATATATATGAGCCAGAATCTCTAGGGAAACACAAAATTAACTCTAGGAGAGTTAGACAAAAAACAATAGAAATGTGGGTTAGAATTTTATTATGGCAGCCAAAAACAAAATAAGCACCCAAAATTAATTCATGTATAAGTTTTATAAGTGGGGATATTAACATTTAGAAAAAACTATTACAATCCTATTCTAGTCTTCATTTATCAGACAAGACACTACCTTTTAAAAATGATCAAAGTAGTGGAGAGTTAAAAATTAAATGGAAATACTAGAAGAAACTGAGGACACTTAGCTTAAATAAATAGTATCATAGTGGTCATATTTGCTTTTTAATATTTTGCTTTATCTTAAGCAAAATTTGAGGGTAGATTTATGGGAGGTACATACTAAATACAATATATGCTACCATAAATAATTAATATAAATAATTACATTAATATGAAGTATGTGAGCACCTCTTGCACAATTTATTTATCAACCCTCTCCTCCCTCTCATGGATTATTGAGTCACTGATACTATTTTAAAGACTGTTAAAGAATTTGTCACCTACATTTGAAAAATGATACAGTCTATATATAGGCTTATCAAATAGGTTATCATTCAAATTGAAACCTATTTGAGTATAGAGGAAGCTTTGCTATGTTTGGACTTCCCAGCTGGCTCAGATGCTAAAGAACCTGCCTGCAATGTGGAGACCCTGCTTTGACCTCTGGGTGGGGAAGATCCCTGGAGAAGGTCATGGCAACCCACTCCAGTATTCTTGCCTGGAGAATCCCAGGGACAGAGGGGTCTGATGGGCTACAGTCCATGGGGTTGAAGAGTTGGACAGAACTGAGCAACTAACACTTTCACTTTTACTTTACTAATATTTAAGATGGGAAAACAGTCATCATATAGAAAATAGATCAGGATGCATGGTTAGTCTTCTTGTAAATGATAAACCAACACCACCCTCATATTGCTTTTTTAATCCTCTTAACTCTTTAATCATCTTCACCTCCAATCCTCTGTGCCAACCATATTTTTCACCATCATGTGGACAATATTACTCCTCCTAACTAATCCACTCTAGCCCTTTTAAACTGTAGTAAGCCAGATATGAATGTAATCTTTTAGTCTTTCTATTTTAGAATCTAATACCAGAGATAGTTGATAACTTTTACCTTGACTTTAGCAGCTCCCCACTTAGTATGAAGAGACCTAATATTTTCCTGAACCATTTCTGTTCTGCTACACTTGCTCAGTAAAGTTCCAACTCAGCTTCCTTCCAGGAATACAGGTATCCATACCATGCTGAGTGATAACCATGTAACTTTAACATTTAAAGATACCAAGTGTAGAAATCCTTAAGTCTCTCTATGCTAATCAGCAGTCCTTTGATATGTTCTGTTATCCTTCTCTTTCATGTGTCTTCTGACAACTCCTGTAAAACCACCACTAGTAACATTGGGCTAAGCTGGAGTAAATTTTTTCTAAGGACTGACTTTGAAAATATAAAAATATCTTTATTTCATTGTATACTCCTGGAAGAATACAAATATTCTTCATTTTGGGGGTAAGCTCTTTACTTGAGCCCTTGTTTTTGTGTTTTTTTTTTTTTTTTTTGGACATTTTCAAATATTATGCTGAAGCATGATTTCATCAGTAGTTTCTCTTACCCTATAATTAAGATCACATTTCACATTTTATTATAAATAAAAGGAAAATAAATATCTTACTCAGATTCTCACATATTGTTTCTCTTCCAGGAAAGTATTTTTGTTGTTGTTTGGTTTTCTTTTTTTTTTATTATTATAATGTATCTTTATCTCCTCATTTCTCATTTCTTTCACAATCTACTAGCCAACATCTGCCTCGGTCAAGTCAAAGAAGGTCCTGGCAAGGTTCCCAAATTGTATATTGCTTACTTCATTCAATATATACTTGATGAACAACCAGATTAAATCAATGTTGGAAAGAAGAAAAGAAGCACACAAGTTTGTATTCTACCGTGCTAAATAGACTTAAAAAATCAATGAACATACTCAGTAGATAGATTATGTTATATGTGAGGAGTTGGTGAGTGATAGTGTGTGTTTGTGAGTGCTTAAAGAATAAAATATGAAAAAAGAAGACTATGGTAAAGGGTATCAGAACTGGCCTGGAAGGTGAATCATATTTTTTAATTGAGTGTCCGTGATTGACTTTATTGAAAAAATGATACTGAAAAAAAGGAAAGAAAATAGCTACATGAATTTGCAAAGGGACCATGTGTATTAAGTTCAAGGAGTGTCAAAACGGTCAGTGTGGCTAGAGCAAGGGTGAGCTTATTAATATTTAAGATGGTGGCTTTTAGAAATATCATCCAGGATTCTATATTGAGACTAGACTTCAGAAGTCAAGGACATCTGTATGGAGACAGATAGGAATCTATTGTAATAATCCAGGAGGAAACTAAAAGACTTTGACCAATATGGTAGCATATGGGGTGATTAGAAATATTGCTAGATGGTAGAAGTGATCATATTCTGAATGTTTCAAGGTAGTTCCAACAATATGGGACTTTGGATTTAAAAAAGAAGGGATAATCCTAGCTTTTTGGCCCAACAACTGAATCAAATGGATCTCAATTATGATTTTCAAAAGACATGAATAGCAGCAGCCATTAAGAAGACAGCAAAGCCAGGAGGAAAAAGAGACAGTTATTTTTTCTCTTTTTAATTTTTAAATTATGAAAGTATGATAATTCATTTACAGGAGACTTGGAAAATATAGAAAAAAGTTACATATAGTTCTACTATGTATTGCAATTATTTTTTAAGTAGACAAATTAAAAATTTTAGTCAGAGTTTCAGTGTCAAACTCTCAAAAACTAATTAAATATATTAAAAAAATTATAAGGATATAATAGACCTGAAAAACACCATGAACAAATTGAACATAATTAAGATTTATACAATTTTCACACAACAGTAGGATACATGTTCTATTCAAATTCCCATAGACTATAAACTAGGAGACACTGGAACATATCCAGGGACATAAAACCAGATTCAAAAATTTCATGGTCCAGTGGTATTGAAATCATAGAGTCTGTTCTCTCATTACAGACAGTGGAATTATGTTAGAAATCAATATCAAAAGATATTGAAAATATCCCACATATTTTCAAATGCAATGTGACATTTATCAAGAGAGATCTCAAAGAGGCAAATCTTAAGAAGCCTCTCGGCACTTTACCACATGAAATGTGGTCCTCAGACAACAGCAGAGGCAGCACCTAAGAGCTTGTTTGAAATGCAAAATCTCAGTCCCAAATCCAACCTACTAAATCAGAATCCCCACTTTCACAAGATGTTTGGGGAGCTTAAAAAAATGTTATATCAGAGTACAGTAAGGAGGCACAAAATTGACAAAAGTGGGAAATTATTTTTAATAATTCCCTGGAAAACATTAGAAATATTTAAGGGTGAAAGATTATTTTTAATCTGGAGGAAATTTATTGAAACTTTGCTGTTAGTTTTTTTTTAATACAGGAAAATTGATGCTATAACCTCTCCATAAAGTTAAAATATCTACTTTAACCAAAACCTTCCTTCTTTTTCAATTTTGAAATGTTCATCTCAAGGCTGTTTCTTTTTTCAACAGTTTTCCGAACTATTATCAGACTCCTCTAACTTAGTCTCTCTAGAATACATTCTTTTCCTGTCTTTGTAATTCATCTTTCTTATCATTGCATAAGATGCCCCACGTGTTATGGTTATTAGATAATTTGTTCAAATCCTAAACTGTTAGATCCTTAAAGCCAGGAATAGGGGTCTTCTTTGAAAGTACTTTAACTCTATGGCCAAAAATGAAACATCTGAATATGATTGCATTATTTATTCCAAGATGTCTTATTCTTTCTTATACATACTGCCTCAAAACCACAGGAAGCAGATTCCATCAGCTCAGACAAGTCAAATATCTTGTCCAAACTCACTCAGCTTGTGAGTTACATTCATAGGATTCTATGTCCTGAAGCTAGAGGCTATGATTGTATTATTTTACAAAATTGTTTTGACAAAGGGTCCAGAATTCTCTACATCCTTCTTTTATATCTGTAACTTTTCTTTCACTCTGTGTAGCAAATTTTGGAAACAGATGTCAGTTCTCTCAGAATTTCTTTTCTTACTTAAAGCATGAGGTAGTAATTTATATTAAACCTATAATTCATATGACAATGATGTTAATTATTAAATAAAATAATACATCTAAAATTCATGTGCTAATGAATCCATCTTAGCCTTACTCTTATTTCTCATTTCTATGCTTTCTTTAGAGCATATCATATTTTTCCCCACAGAGTAAGTGTTCAGTAAATTTTGAAAGTGATTTCCATATAATAAAATCCAAATTACCATTATTTCACTTCCTTTTAGGACAGATTTGTTTTTGATCTATAGATTTTTTTCATAGTGTCTCCTTCACTCATAATTAACTTTCCTTGACATTACCAAACTTTGTCATGTTTTATGGTCTCCTAGCAAGGAGGACCCAAAGAAACCAGGCAGCAAATTGTGCTTGCTTAGGTTTTACACTTGCCACAGAGAATTGACTTTTTTCATTTTCATTAATGGTGGGGGGGGGGGGGGAGTCCTAAATTGGTTAAAAAAGAAAGAAAGAAAGAATTCTTGAAGCAGATTTCCAACACTTATAGTCTATGAAAGCAGTTTTAACAACAAAGAAGAGTGACTTTTCTCTGAGAAGCCACAAGTAATTGTTTTGTCAGTATGAGAACTAAAAGCATTTGGTTTATATATTCGGTTTATACATGTGGTATGACTGTCTTAATCTTTTAGTTCATCAAATTCCAAGGAGTGAGCAAAAGACAAAGATTGTAGCTTTAGCTGCCAAAGAGAGTGTGAATCATTTCTCACAAGATTTTAAATATCCTTTTTTTAGCTTGGAGGCATAAAGCAACCGACCTGAATGAAAACAGATTTAGGCTGTAACAAGAAGACAGAATTTAACCAGCATATGCTAAAGTGCCTTACTGAAACAGAACAAAAGTTTTATGCATAAATGCTACCTCAGAAAAAAAAAAGGATGCATAAAATTATTCAGACTGTGTTTGCTGGACCTTATTATATCCAGAAAGATTATAAGAATGTTTCTAGGATAAAGAAATTACAAAAAAAAAAAAAAAAAAGAAAGAAAGAAAGAATGAAAAAGAAATCTGTCATAAGGAAGGATTTTTGATACTTATTGATTGATACAACTTTTTAGTAAAATCAACTTCCTAGCTCTAATATAAAACTTATAGCTAAGTTAATTATGTATTGTTCTACATTTTCACTGGATCGACAATCTTTTACTGATGTAATGTATAGTATTTAAATATTTTTGTTGTTGTTCAGTCCCTAAGTCGTGTCCAACTCTTGTGACACCATGGACTGTAGCCCACCAGGTTCTTCTGTTCATGAGATTTCCCAGACAAGAATTCGGAGTGGGTTGCCACTTCCTCCTGCAGAGGATCTTCCCAAACCAGGGATGGAACCCACATCTCCATGTCTCCTTCATTGCAGGTGGATTCTTTACCACTAACCCACCAGGGAAGCCCTACTAATGTTTAGTAGTAACATGGGGACTTACAATACCATGTGCATTAGATAGCCAATGGGAATTTGCTGAACGAATAAAGGAACTCAAACAGGGGCTCTGTAACAATCTAGAAGGATGGAATTGGGAGGGAGACGGGAGGGATGTTCAAGAAAGAGGGGACAGATGTATACCTATGGCTGATTCTTCTTGTTGTTTGAAAGAAAAGAGCAAAATTCTGTAAAGCAATTACCCTTCATTTTAAAAATAAATTAATTAAAACATTAGCAGACTCATCAAGAAATGGAGAAAAATAAAATCAACAAAATGAGAAATGAAAATGGAGAGATCACAACAAACAACACTGAAATGCGAAGGATCATAAGAGACTACTATCAGCAACTATATGCCAACAAAATGGACAACTTGGAAGAAATGGAAAAATTCTTAGAAAAGTACAATTTCTAAAACTGAACCAAGAAATAGAAAATCTTAACAGACCCATCACAAGCACAGAAATTGAAACTGTAATCAGAAATCTTCCAGCAAACAAAAGCCCACCCAGGACCAGACGGTTTCACAGCTGAATTCTACCAAAAATTTAGAGAAGAGCTAACACCTATTCTACTCAAACTCTTCCAGAAAATTACAGAGGAAGGTAAATTTCCAAACTCATTCTATAAGGCCACCATCACCCTAATACCAAAACCTGATAAAGATGCCACAGAAAAAGAAAACTACAGGCCAATAACACTGATGAACATAGGTGCAAAAATCCTTAACAAAATTCTAGCAAACAGACTCCAACAACATATTAAAAAGATCATACATCATGACCAAGTGGGCTTTATCCAAGGGATGCAAGGATTCTTCAATATTCATAAATCAATCAATGTAATATACCACATTAACAAACTGAAAAATAAAAACCATAGGATAACCTTAATAGATGCAGAAAAAGCATTTGACAAAATTCAGCATCCTTATATGATAAAAAACAAAACCCTCCAGAAAACAGGAATAGGAGAAAAATACCTCAACATAATAAAAACTATATTTGATAAACCCACAGCAAACATTATCTTCAAAGGTGAAAAATTGAAAGCATTTCCCCTAAAGTCAGGAACAAGACAAGGGTGCCCACCCTCACCACTACTATTCTACATAGTTTTGGAAGTTTTGGCCACAGCAATCAGAGCAGAAAAAGAAACAAAAGGAATCAAGATTGGAAAATAAGAAGTGAAACTCTCTCTGTTTGCAGATGACATGATCCTCTACATAGAAAACCCTGAAGACTCTACCAGAAAATTACTAGAGCTAATCAATCAATATAGTAAAGTTGCAGGATATAAAATTAACACACAGAAATCCCTTGCATTCCTATACACTAACAATGAGAAAACAGAAAGAGAAATTAAGGAAACAATTCCATTCACCATTGAAGCGAAAAGAATAAAATACTTAGGAATATATGTATTTAAAGAAACAAAATACCTATATATAGAAAACTATAAAGCACTGGTAAAAGAAATTAAAGAGGACACAAATAGATGGAGAAATATACTGTGTTCATGGATTGGAAGAATCAATATAGTGAAAATGAGTATACTATCCAAAGCCACCTATAGAGTCAATGCAATCCCTATCAAGCTACCAATAATATTTCTCACAGGGCTGAAATAAATAATTTCACAATTTGGATGGAAATACAAAAAACCTCAAATAGCCAAAACAATCTTGAGAAAGAGGAATGAAACTGGAGGAATCAACCTGCCTGACTTCAAGCTCTACTACAAAGCCACAGTCATCAACACAGTATGGTACTGGCACAAAGACAGAAAGATAGATCAATGGGACAAAATAGAAAGCCCAGAGATAAATCCATGCACCTATGGACACCTTATCTTCAACAAAGAAGGCAAGAATATACAATGGAGAAAAGACAATTTCTTTAACAAGTGATACTGGGAAAAATAGTCAACCAGTTGTAAAAGAATGAAACTCAAACACTTTGTAAGACCATACACAAAAATAAACTCAAAATGGATTAAAGATCTAAACATAAGACCAGAAACTATAAAACTGCTAGAGGAAAACATAGGCAAAACACTCTCCGACATAAATCACAGCAAGATCCTCTATGAGCCACCTCCCAGAATATTGGAAATAAAAGCAAAAATAAACAAATGGGACCTAATTAAAATTAAAAGCTTCTGCACAATAAAGGAAACTGTAAGCAAGGTGAAAAGACAGAATGGGAGAAAATAATAGCAAACAAAGCAACTGACAAATAATCAATCTCAAAAATATACAAGCAACTCCTGCAGCTCAATTCCAGAAAAATAAACGACCCAATCAAAAAAAATGAACCAAAGATCTAAATAGACATTTCTCCAAAGGAGACATACAGATGGCTAACAAACACATGAAAAGATGCTCAACATCACTCATTATCAGAGAAATGCAAATCAAAACCACAATGAGGTACCATTTCATGCCAATCAGAATGGCTGCTATTCAGAAGTCTACAAGCAATAAATGCTGGAGAGGGTGTGGAGAAAAGGGACTCCCTTACACTGTTGGTGGGAATGCAAACTAGTAGAGCCACTATGGAGAACAGTGTGGAAATTTCTTAAAAAACTGGAAATAGAACTGCCATATGACCCAGCAATCCCACTGCTGGGCATACACACCAGGGAAACCAGAATTGAAAGAGATACATGTACCTCAATGTTCATCGCAGCACTATTTAGAATAGCCAGGACATGGAAAAAACTTAGATGTCCATTAGCAGATCAATAAATAAGAAAGCTGTGGTACATATACACAATGGAATATTACTCAGCCATTAAAATAATCCATTTGAATCAGTTCTAATGAGGTGAATGAAACTGGAGCCTATTATACAGAGTGAAGTAAGCCAGAAAGATAAACACCAATACAGTATACTAATGCATATATAAGGAATTTATAAATATGGTAGTGATAACCCTGTATGTGAGACAGCAAAAAAGACACAGATGTATAGAACAGTCTTTTGGATTTTGTGGGATAGTGTGAGGGTGGGATGACTTGGGAGAATGACATTGAAACATGTATATTATCATATGTGAAATGAATTGCCACTCCAGGTTCTATGCATGAGACAGTGTGCTCGGGGCTGGTGCACTGGGATGACCCAGAGGGCTGGGATGGGGAGGGAGGTGGGGGATTCAGGATTGGGAACACATGTACACCCATGGCAGATTCATGTCAATGTATGGCAAAACCACTACAATATTGTAAAGTAATTAGCCTCCAATTAAAACAAATAATTTTATATTAAAAATAAACATAAATTAATTAAAATTAAAAAGTAGAATGCTACAGTTCCATGGATCAAACTAGGAAGCCCAAATGGACTCAACTATATAGAGAAATTTAGTTTAAAATCAAGATTATATCTCAAATCAATACAGTATGAATTGGTTATGCAAGGAATATTGTAGAACAATTGGAAATATATCTAATAATCCATTTTATCCATACATTATATATATGGGTCAGTATTTTATACCTCATAAAAAATAAATTCCAAGTGGATCCAAGTTCTAAGCATAAAAACAAATAAATAGTAAAAGCACAATGTAAATAGTAAATAAAATGTTAATCTGTTTGATTATTGATTAGAAAATATTTTAGCTCTATATAAAGTTCAGATATCATAAAAAGTTTGACAGTTATGCTATACAGTTGGATGACTAATTTATACCAACATATCATAATCCAAGTTGAAAAGGCAAATACATATCATACATAAGAAATAGATTAATTTTAAATATATTAAAACCTCATTCAAACCAAAATAAAAAACCAGCTGCAGAAGAGCAGAGATCTTTCATTTGAGTCTCTGTGTAAATATTTTCTTATCAAAGAGATCATCCCTCACAATGCCACAAAAAATGAATATACTAAAAATCTCTCTAACCAGTTTAGTCTGAATTTTACTGTATATTCTCTGCAAGTTCTAGTAGGGCCAATACTGGGGACTCTATGTTTAGTTCACTCTTATATTCTAACCCATAAATCACTGCCTGTTTTATGGTCTTTAAATAAAAATTTTGTTTGAAGAAATGAATCCAGGGTAAAATGTAAAGAGGCATGATAAATAACAGAAGGACTAGCTTGAAAAGAAAGAAAACACTATTTTCAGAGGTAAGGGCAAAAGAGTAAAGGTCTGTCTGTGTACATGCATGTGTGTGTGTGAGTGTGTGTGTGTGTATGAATAGGAAATAACCCAGGTTTTAATCTTAGCACAGGGGTTATCAAGTAATGCTGAGTGAATGTTTTATATTATGTAACATAAATTTGTAGTGAGCTAAATGAGTTTAATTTTGTAAACTTCTACACAACTTCTCAGCTGCCTAAAATCAAGAATAGAGAAATGTAATGGATGAAAATGCCTTGGCTTAGAGATTGAGAAGAAATGATTATGAGCACTGAATAAAAGAATAATTTTATGATCATAGAATATGCATATTTGAACTGGTTTACCATTGGTCCAACCATAGACACATGAAGCTAAAAACAGGGTGACAACATCAAGAGATACTTGGAAAACACATAGGGACAATGAAGAAGAAATTTAGTCAATTAGTGGAAATGGAAATATTAAGACAGATTTGAAATTTCCTTGAAGAGTTTATATGTTTTCACTTCCAACTTCTCTGAATGGCTTCTATTCCTATGTCTTCTAACAGCATTGGTAATTCTTCAATGATCCTATGCTTTTAACAATTCCCAGATGTCTTCAATTTCATGTGTATCATATATGTCTATTAGGATCTATAGTCTAATGTAATTTCCAAATGTGTGCTTCAATTCTATCATTTGCTTTAAAATCAAAACTTACTAACAGACTAACTTCCATCCAAATGTAATCAGTTATGGGCCATTTACAGGAACAAGATCCATTCTATTTCAAACACAAAGGAATTTAATGCAATGATCGGATGCTTTCAAATTTTTGGAACAACTGGAGGTGCAAGTTCAAGGCTAGGACCATAGAATCAAGAGCAGGAATTGTTAAGTTAATGAAAATGCATTGTAGCTATGATCCACCTACCATAATCTTGCCCAGACTTGCACCCCAATATGTTGACCCATGGAAGCTAGAGACTATATTGCTGTAGAAAAATCCAATGTCCTCATAACTGTACGTGATAGAAGGAAGAGCTGATTAAATGAATGATAGTCTCTCTGTCCAGTTCTTTTCTGAATTCCAAATATCATATTGAATTGCTGTTGTTCAGTCACTAAGCCATGTCTGACTCTTTGTGACCCCATGGACTGCAGCAAGCCAGACCTCTCTATACTTCACTATATCCCAGAGTTTGCCAAAGTTCATGTCCACTGAGTCAGTGATGCTATCCAATCATCTCATTCTCTACCACTCTCTTCTACTTTTACCTTCAATGGAGAAACTTAATTTGTACTAAACTGGTAGGAACAAATGATTTTAGAGGAAAGATGTTCAGCTCATGCAGCCTCTGAGTAGAGGTAGATGGGTACAAAGAGGTAGATTGGAATGTCAAGTGGGAATCATCAATAACTCCTAGAGCATATCACTTCATGCTCCTTGGTAATTAAACATCAAAACAGAAAACAGACAATGTCACCTAATTTCTTTCTGTATAAAACCCCTTACGCTGGTTAAAAGCACTGTCTAGAAATATTTATTTTGTCTTCTATTCCCATATTTCTAATTACCATGGATAAATATGTTTTATTGATCCTAATATTTAAATATCTTTCCAGTCTCCTTTTATGTATCTCACATGATATTCTGTTGACACATTTTGTACATAATTTGAGGCAGAGTTTCAGCTTGTTTATGTTCCTTATTTTCTCTGTAATTGAAAGATGATATAGTGTTTCTGATTAAAGTGGCAATTTTGTTTTCATTTTTTTTTGCATTTAGCAAACAATTTTAATGTATCTGCATTTATTATATATTATTATTTTTCAGAGATTTATTTTCTCAACAAGGATCATTTATCTTCAAGAAAAAGTACTAGTTTAATAAGCTCATGATTTGTGCTATTCTTTTGCTTTTTTTAAAGGCAAAATTAATCTAAAATGCTTAAATTGTAAAGACATTTATTTTAGGTCTGAGTTGGGGATATTTCAGTTCTAGTCTTATTCCACTTTAAACATTTGTGTTTTAAAAATATCTAGTAAAAGGGAATTCCCTGGTGATCAAATGGTTAAGAATCAGCACTGTTATGGCCAGGGTCCTAAGTTGGATTCCTGATCAGGAAACTAAGATCCTACAAGTCATGAGGTGTGGCAAAAAAAAAAAAAAAAAAAAAATCATGTGATAAAATGTGCACATTTCATGTTGTAGTAGAACGGATAAAGGTCTTCAAAGATTGCCCCAATCAGTGGAACTTGTGAATATATGATCTTATATAGCAAAAGGAACTTTCTAGATGTGATTCAGTTAAAGACCTTGAAGTGGCAAAGTTATCCTGGGTTATCTGAATGAGTCTAATATAATTACAGAGTTCCTATAAAATTGAGGCTGTCAAGTTCAGAGATTAAAAAGAGAATGTGATGATAGAAGCATAGGTTGGAGTGATGTGCTTTGAAGATGGAGAAAGGGGCCATAAACAAAGAAATGCAGGTGGCCTCTGGTAGCTTGAAAATGCAAAGAAATGGATCTGCCATGAATTTTCCAGAATAAACAAAGCCTTGCCAAAAAGACTTTCTGACTGCCACACTATATGTGAAGAAATTTGTGCTGTATTAAGTCACCAAATTTCTGGTAATTTATTAGAGCAACAATAGTACACTAATTCATATGATTACTAATTATAGAAGAGGTGGCAAGAATAGACAGAAAAGAACACAAAAAAGATCTTCATGACCCAGATAACCACCATGGTGTGATCACTCACCTAGAGTCAGGAATCCTGGAGTTCAAAGTCAAGTGGACCTTAGGAAGCATCACTATGAACAAAGCTAGTGGAGGTGATAGAATTCTAGCTGAACTATTTCAAAGCTTAAAAGATGATGCTGTTAAAGTGCTTCTCTCAATATGCCAGCAAATTTGGAAAACTCAGGAGTGGCCACAGGGCTGAAAAAGATCAATTTTCATCTTAATCCCAAAGAATGGCAATGTCAGAATGCTCAAACTACCACACAATTGCACTTATCTCACATGTTAGCCAAGTAATACTCAAAATTCTCCAAGCCAGGCTTCAGCAGTACAAGAACTGAGAACTTACAGGTGTTCTTGGATTTAGAAGAGGCAGAGGAACCAGAGATCAAATTGCCAACATCTGTTGGATCGTCAAAAAAGCAAGTGAGTTCCAGAAAAATATCTACTTCTGCTTTATTGAATATGCCAAAGCCTTTGACTGTGTGGATCACAACAAACTGTGGAAAATTCTTAAAGAGATGGGAATATCAGACCACCTGACCTACCTTCTGAGAAATCTGTATGCAGGTCAAGAAGCAACAGTTAGAGCCAGACATGGAACAATGGACTGGTTCCAAATTGGGAAAGGAATATATCAAGGCTGTATATCGTCACCCTGCTTATTTAACTCATATGCAAAGTACATCATGCAAAAAGGCCAGGCTGGATGAAGCACAAGCTGGAATCAAGAGTGCTGGGAGAAATACCAGTAACCTCAGATATGCAGATGACCATCCTTATGGCAGAAAGTGAAGAGTAGCTAAAGAACTTCTTGATGAAAGGGAAAGAGGAGAGTGAAAAAGCTGGCTTAAAACTCAATAATAAAAACACAATGGCCTCTGGCCCCATCACTTTATGGCAAATAGATGGGGAAATAATGAAAACAATAACAGACTATTTTCTTGGGCCCCCCAAAGCACTGCAGATGGTGACTGCAGTTGTGAAATTAAAAGAAGCTTGCTCCTTGGAAGAAAAGTTTTACAAACCTAGACAGTATATTAAAAAGCAGAAACATTAGTTTCCCAACAAAGGTCCAACTAGTCAAAGCTATAATTTTTCCAGCAGTCATTTACGGATGTGAAAGTTGGACCATAAAGAGCTAAGCATGTGAGAATTGATGCTTTTGAAATGTGATGTTGGAGAAGACTCGAGAATCTTTTGCACTGCAAGATCAAACTAGTCAATCCTAAAGGAAATCAGTCCTGAATTTTCACTGGAAGGACAGGTGCTGAAGCTGATGCTCCAATACTTTGGCCATCTGATGTGAAGAACTGACTCCTTGGAAAAGACCCTGACCCTGGGAAAGATTTAAGGCAGGAGGGGAAGGGGACAACAGAGGATGAGATAGTTGGATGGCATCACCTATTCAGTGGACATGAATTTGAGCAAGCTCTGGGAGTTGGTGATGGACAGGGAAGCCTGGCATGCTGCAGTCCATGGGGTCTCATAGAGTCAGACATTCCTGAGAGACTGAACTGAACACAACCAATTATAGAGATTAACTCAGTCTGGCATGCTGTTATGATAGGTTTCTATGAGAGTAGGCCTGTTACTTGGGTTGGAATATGATCTTAGATGCATGAACATAATTGGGAATTGAAAGCAGCAAAGAAATTGTCACTTCTGCTGAAATTAGATGTGAACCAATTTGAATTTTTCCTTTGCACAAGGTTTCATTTCCATAATGATAATATTTTACTGTTCACATGTTAACGATGTCAGAATATTTATGATTTTGCTCTTCACATATTTAATGATGTCAGAGTGTTATCCAAAGCCATCAAGTCATCAGAGAAATACAAACACTCCGATCCAATAATGAAACATTCCTTCTAATAAGAGTCTAATGTGGTTTGTAGAATGAGAAAAGTACTCAGTGAAAAAAGTTTAATATGTTGACTTTCCAAAATATTTTCCTACTACTTCAATAGTCTATAAAATAGGTTAACTCAAAAATGAAAGCTCAGGTGAGAAAAGATAATGTTTTCCCAGGTACATGCTTAGTTGAACAGATGTCAAACCAAATAAGTAGAAAGAATCCTGTAGAGTGGTAACACTGTGTTGGTAAGCCATTTTCAGAGAACAAATGAAGGATATAAATAAAATTCTTCTTAAAGGGAAGTGTTTTTCACTCTGATTTTTTTTTTTTTTTTGTCTAGAAATAGTCATTGCTTGAAAATAATGAATTTCATTTCAACTTCTTTGAATTAAGTGTCCTAAAGTGAGTATACACTACTTTTTTGATTAAAAAATAAAATCACAAATATCAAGAGACTGAACATTTATAATACACTGAGTAGGAAAAAAGAAAACATCACCCCAAAAGAACTGGCATCCATCTAGTAATCAGTCATTACAGGCGGACTGACTTACAATCGGAACATTTTTGTCCCTTGCTTTTTTGTCCAAGTGGGAAATAAAAGACTATAATTTTTCCTTTCCATTCCTCATCACAATCTGGGTGATTCTGTTCTCAAAACAGAGGCTCCTAAGCTATATTCCACCTCCTCCTCCCCTGTGACTTTCACATACCTATTGTGTATAGCTTCCTGTGCACTTGAGAGGCTATATGCCTGGATATCCTAGGAGCTAGCCTCAGCTTCTTCCTGTTAAACTCTGCCCAGTTTTTGAGACTTGCTGTTAATTCTCATAGCTGTTAGTGTTGACAGTGTTGTTAGACATGCATGGAGATTGCTTACCTAGGCCCTTGTGTTCTTGACCTTGCTGACTAAATATCTCTTGTCAGTGTGAATTCTGTCTTAAGAAATGGATCTAGTGTGAACTCCCATCTCTCCCTTTACTTTTTTTTTTTTTTTTTGAAGATTAATATTTTAGAAGACCTTTGCATGCGTGTGTGCTAAGTTGCTTCAGTCAAGAACAACTCTTTGCGACCCTGTGGCCCATAGCTCAGCAAGCTCCTCTGTCCATGGGATTCTCCAGGCAAAAACGCTGGAGTGGGTTGCTGTGCCCTCTTCCAGGGGTTCTTCCTGATCCAAGGATCAAACCTGCTTCTCTTATGTCTCCTGCATTGGCAGACAGGTTCTTTATCACTAGCACCATCTGGGAAGTCCAAGAGGACATTTAGGTTTCCAACAAAATTGAGAAGAAAGTTATAGATTTCCCATATAGTCCCTACCTTCCTATATCCATAACCTCCCCTATTATCAATATCACTTACCAGAGTGGTAAATTTGTTAAACCTGATGAACCTGCACTGACATTTCTTTATCACCCAAAATTCATAAGTTGACATTATGATGATTCATCCTTGGTGTTGTATATTCTATGGATTTGAACAAATATATTATGATTTATATCCTTTATTATTAATACAGCACACATTACCCTAAAAATCCTTTGTGCTTATTTGTATCTCCCTTCTCCTTATTCCCAACCCCTGACAACCACTTACCTATTTTACTGTATCCATAGTTTTGCCTTTACCAGAATGTCATATAGGTGGAATCATACAGTATGTAGCATTTCAGATTGGCTTCTTTCAGTTAGTAGTATAAATTTAAGCTTTCTGCTTGTGTTTTTATAGCTTGATGGCTCACTTATTTTTATTGCTGAACAAAATTCCACCATCTAGATGTACCACAGTTTGTTTATCCATTCACCTATTGAAAGATATCTTGCTTGCTTCCAGGTTTCAGCAATTATGAATAAACAGGGTAAATTTCCCTTTTTTCTAAATGCAAAAATCCTTTCATCTTTTAAGATGTGATTATTTCAACATACATTATATATGTTTCAGTGTTGTTTTCATGCCACTTCTAATTTTCTTCTAAATTTCCCATATATTTAGCAAATCTGTGTTGAGAATTCATAATGATAGTATAAATATATTTCTTTGGAAATAAATAAGTTTAAGGTCATTAAAATAATTTAGTAGAAATTCCTATTAAAGTGCTATTAACCCTTCTGTATATTCCATGCTTCATCCATATTTTCATGAATTATGCATTTTTATGTTATATTTGAGTCATAATTTCCCCATTCTAGTACAACTAGTTGTTATTGATTCCTTCTAGAATATTTTTTTCATTTCAGTCATTATATAGCTTATCTCTGTTTGTTCTTTAGTTCTTCTAGGTCTTTGTTAAAAATTTCTTCTATCTTCTCCATCTATGCCTCCATTCTTTTACCAAGATCTTGAATTAGCCTTCCTATGATAACTCTGAATTCTTTTTCATGTGGGTCACTTAATTGTTTTTCTGGGATTTTATCTTGCTCCTTCGTCTGGGCCGTATTCTCCTCCCATCTCATTTTGTCTGATTTTCAGTGACTGTGGTTTCAGTTTCACAGGCTAAAGTTGTAGTTCTTCTTGGTTCTTCTGTCTGCCCCCTGTGGATGACACAAGAGACTTGGGTAGGCTTCCTGGAGGGAGTACTTGTACCTGCCCACCTGTGAGTAAAACAGGGTTTTGTCCCTCTAGCAGGACTGTGTCAGGCAGCTATGTGCTCAGGGAGACTTTAAGTACACTGTCTGCTGATGGATGGGTCTGTTTCCAGCTTTCTAATTGTTTAGCCTGAGGTATCCCAGCAATGGAGCCTTCAGGCTGTTTGTTAATTGGGGACAGTTTTTGGAGAGAAAATGATCACCTTAAAGAGGGCTAACAGCAATGAGTAGTCACCAGAACTACCACTGTTATTGTCCATGTCCCCACAGTGAGCCATAGTCACACCTGACCTCCACAGGAGACCCTCCAGTGGAATGCAGCCATGAAACTAAAGTATACTTGCTCCTTGGAAGAAAAGTAATGACCAACTGAGACAGTGTATTAAAAAGCAGAACCATTACTTTGCCAACAAAGATCCATATAGTCAAAGCTATGGCTTTTCCAGTAGTCGTGTATGGATGTGCTAGTTGGACCATAAAGAAAACTGAGCACTGAAGAACTGATGCTTTTAAACTGTGGTGCTGGGGAAGACTCTTGAGAGTCCCTTGGACTTCAAGGAGATCAAACCAGCTAATCCTAAAGGAAATCAACCCTGAATATTCATTGGAAGGACTGATGTTGAAGCTGAAACTCCAATACTTGGCCAATTGATGCAAAGAACTGACTCATTTGAAAAGACCCTGATGCTGGGAAAGATTGAAGGTGGGAACAGAAGGGGACGACAGAGGTTGAATGGTATCACTGACTCAATGAACATGAGTTTGCGTAAACTCTGGGAGTTGGTGATGGACATGGATACCTGGTGTGCTGCAGTCCATGGATTCTCAAAGAGTTGGACACGACTGAGTGACTGAGTTGAACTGAACTGAATGTGAAGACTGATTAAAAAAGAGGCTGATGCTGGAAAGATTGAAACCATGAGGAGAAGAGAATGAGAGGGGATAAAATCGTTGGATGCATCACCAACTCAATGTACATGAGTTTGAGCAAACTCTGGGAGATGGTGAAGAATAGGCAAGGTTGATGTGCTGAGGTACATGGAGTTGTGACGAGTCAGATATGACTGGGTGACTGAACAATCTCCTGTTCCCAGATCTCCATGCTGGGGAACTTGATGTAGAACTCAGAACTTTCACTCTTGTGGGAGAACTTCTGTGGTATAGTTATTTTCCAGTTTATAGATCAATCTCTCAGTGAGTATGGGATTTTATTTTATCACATTTGTGCCCTTCCTCCTGTCTCATTATGGTTTCTTCTTTGTTTTTGGATGTAGAGTACTTTTTTTTTTAGTAGGTTCCAGAAGTTTTTGTTGACAATTTTTCAGCAGTTAACGATGAGTTTGATGTTTTTGTGAAAAAAAAAAAACAAAAACAAAAAATGTAAAGTTCTTGTCTTTCTACTTTGATCTCTTGTCAGGAGCTCCATGGTTGGTTATTAAAACTCAGTTCTAAGAGATCAGATGTAGCTGAAAATAAAATTAATTTAATTCATTCACAAATGTTAGCTATTTTGTTACAATCTGTTAGTATTTTTATGTTACTTTCCCTTAATTAACTTTTTGAAAAAAAATTAGAAACCATATTAAACATTGTTTTTAAAATGATAGCCTATACCTAGACAGTAAATTAATTCTAATATAAAAAGAATGTTTGAGGTTTTGAGTGTGGCTTGTTGGAAGTTGAGTCCACAGTTACCAGAAATCAGGGATTAGTGTTTGTGGTATTGCCTGTACATGTGCGTGTGTGCTAAGTTGCTTCAGTCATGTCCAACTCTTTGTGACCCTATGCACCGCTGCCCACCAGGCTCCTCTGTCCATGAGATTCCCCAGGAAGAATGCTGGAGAGGATTGTCATGCCCTTCTCCAGGGGATATTCCTGTTGCAGGGATCCAACCCACATCTCCTGTGTTGGCAGGCAGATTCTTTACCAGTAGCACCAACTGGGAAACCCATCACCTGTATAGCAAATGTTAAATATGACCATAAAATTGAATAAGTTGATCTCATAAAGTATTAAAGAGAGAAGTAGCATGTTGAAGCACAAAGATAACATAGTGATTATAATTATTTTGAATTCAAGTTAAAAATACAAGTTTTATATTCTGGTTAAAGAAACCAGAATTTAATGAACCAATTGGAGATAATGAAACTCACTCATGCCAGGTCAGCACACACAAAGGTAATTTTCCATTTTCATGAGGAACAGATGGTGTGGATGAAAATTGGTGTGGATATGAAAATTGGTTTCATAGAGGGAAAAATGGATCAGTTTGGAAAGTTCATTTCAGACAATACACTTCAGGAGCTAGATTTGTGCAGCCATTTTGGGAATGTTCTCCCACTGATATGGTTAATTAAAGGGTCATCTTGATTACGTATGCAATCTGTAGAAGGTCTAGATGCCTCCCTTTGGTAAGATCCTCTCTCTAGCCAGCTGGGTTTGTGAAAGCAAGTTTCTGAGAATTTTCATTTTATTTATTTAGGGAATCTTAATATAATAAAAAAGGAGGAAATCATGTAATAAATTAAATTAGAGATACTTTGTTTTACTTGACCCCTGCATCATTCTCGTATGAAGAATAATTACAGAAAATCAACAGAAGGGGCCATAGATTTTTTGATTAAAAATTAAGTATTTTTTGAGAATAATCAAATTAAAAAATTTATCTAAAAGGTTGTATTTTTGCCTTGGTAAAAAAATTATTTTATTTAATTTAAAAATGAAACCGAAAGACCAGAAGGCTTTTTTTTTTCCCCTTCCCTTCTAGTTAAAGGTCTGATTTGGAAAAAAATATTAAGGGAAGTAAGGAAAATGAACAGCTGGGTCTGTTTAGTATGCCAAATAGCAGTTTTTACAAAATTGTGCCTACAACAAGAAGTTCCATGGCATAAAGTTAGTTCACTCTTTTGGCATGGCAACCTTCATTTTAATCAAGAGACCTTTAATATGAACATGATGGGGGAAAAGAACATACCCCAGGAGAATTCTGAAACTGGGTTTAATGAAGACAATAAATGGGGGACCAAAAAATTATTGATAAAATTAAAGTAAAAATACCCCTTAATTCACAATGAAAATAGCTATAAGATGTATAATGCACCATATTGTATATAATTATAACACAACAAAATGTATTTTGGGATATAAATAGTGATAGCTTATGATTAATGAACAAAATTAGCATGAAATTTTAGCACAGGAGATAAACATCACATGGATACTATAAAAACTCTGTAATTTATTAGAATAAATTTTATTCAAAGAACCATACCTAATAAGAAAAATAAGGAAACCATGTATTTGAACATACCAAAAAAGTATCCACCTTTTTGGAAAAATAAATAATAAACTTTTAGAAAAGATATATGGATGATGGAAAAAATTTGGGGGAAAATGAAACAAAGTGGATCATTATAACTATCAACTAGACAATCAGTGTGGAGGGAGATATGGCTTAGTTCTTTCTTGGTTTGAATTCATATATAAGGGAAGTACAGAGAGAAACTGCTATTTTGATCTAAAACCTAATGAAATAGTAAGAAATAGTTATGGACTTTGACATAGGAAAACCTGGAAAGAATGGAAAAATGTACTCCTGGAATTGAATTTAATAAAGGAAAGAAACATTTTACATAGTCAATGTAATTATGATACTAGTAGATACTATTTAAAAATGCAGACATGAAATTATACTTACCCTTTAGTTACAATATAGCAGATGTATTTAATGAAAATGCTTGCCAATGATAGTACAAGTTTAAACTTTGTAAATTTTTGCTTTTGTATGTTAAAAAGAGTCAAATATAAAAAATTTTAAATAACTCAACAAAATACTTCTGATATGCAAACTAATGAGATGAAAAGATCCAAATTTGAAATGTTTTAAATATAAATGAGGACTCATGAAGGGGTTCTCAAAAAGGAGTGTGACTTGGCTGCCTGCCTCTGGTCTGCTGTGCTGCATGTGATGTCCTAAGTCCCAGGAACATAGCTGTTTCTATTGTGTAGCTCCCTCCTGCCCTACTGACCCATTGTGGATGCATCCTGTGCTCCAAAGGGGAAACAAAGCCCACAGTAGCATATATGCTTAACCCAGAAGCAGTGCGTGCCACCTCTCACATTTCATTGGGGAGAACTAGACTTTTGATGTGTGCTCAAGAATAAGAGCAAATATATTATTGGCAATATCTAGTGCTGTCTATCTCTCAAACACACACACAGACTCACACACACACTCACACACACACATACACCATACATGGTAAAATTATTTTTGGAATAAATATGAGAGCTCAGCTAAGAGAACTCAAGAACCAGAGAACTGGGCTCCAAGTTCTGACTCTATTCATGCAAGGGACAGTGCTACTCATTTCAGCAATTTCTCCATATTTCACAGACTTCCTGAAGTTCTGAATGATCATGCTCTGACTTATGGTAAAACCTAGCCTACACACCCTTGGCATGTAGTCCTTTTCCGGTTTTCTCATCTATAAACTGTGGCAGTTTATCATCATCATCAAATCAGAGTTGTTGTGAGAGTAAAATGATCTCATGCAGGTAAAGCACACAGGGCCCTGCCTGTTTTGAACTTAACAGGCACATAATAAATTATCAGTCATTACAGAGTTTTAGAAATTAAAAAATTATATATATAAAGCTTCCCTGGTAGCTTAAATGGTAAAGAACTCTGCCTGCAGTGTGGGAGACCTTGGTTTGATCCATGGGTCAGGAAGATCTCCTGGAGAAGGAAATGACAACACACTCCAGTATTCTTATCTGGAGAATCCCATGGACAGAGGAGTCTGACAGCCTACAGTCCATGCATATTCAGTCATTTTTCACATATTTATTGAGCATCTCATGCTTATAAGGAGTTTGTAGAAGTTGTGAACACAAGGTGAAAATATAGTTGGCCCTTTTAAAATAAAGATTATATTCTAGTGGGTGGATATATATTAATTGAAGACCTATCAAGTAAATATAAGAATAAAACTCAGGAACTTTCCAAGAGAAGAGGCATTTATTAAGGTAACGGTATATATTAGAGAAATTTGTTTTAGTAAATGAGGCCATGAAAGCAATCTCTAAATAGTTGTGGTGGATCTGAGAACTCTAGGCATTATTTAGATAAAAAAGATAAGATAAAAATGGAATAGAGTTCTGGAAACTATTTCTGGAAGAGGGAAGATTTTGGACAAATTACCTGAAGGAGCTTGCTGAGCTATAGAAAGTGAAAGAATGTCCTGTAGTTGGATTACAGAAAAGCAGTAATGCTATGACACAGAATGAGACTTGGCAGAATTATATCAACATTTTTCCTAATTAAAGAATAATTTCTGTACATTATGGGTTTGAAACCTAGCAGTGAAAAGTCTAATGTATGAAATTGTAGGGGTAATTTTTGCAAACTGACTCTTTTAGAAATGTTTATATATTTATTTCATTTAAACTCTAACACATTTTAAAATGCAGGGAACTGATAACTGATTGGTTTTGAACAATTCAGGGTATAGTCAAAATCAGCATCTCTTTCCTTAGAAGTATACATCTTATTTAACTATCTTTACCCCACGGTTCTCTCAAACTGAAACTTTTGTCTCATCTTTACATCACTGTTAAACTTCATGAACACTCTTCTCTCACTCTCTCTCCTTTTTTTTTTTTTTAAATCAAGTCCCTTTTACAGCTCAACATACTCCAATCTGGGTTTTGGCTCCATCATTCCACTAAAACTCTCCTTGATAAAGTCTCCAATGACTGGCAGCTACATCTGAGGAATATAATTCAGTCTTCATTGTGCCTAACCTAAACAAATACTCGACAGCATTAACCATTTTATCCTTTAAAGATTGTCTCTTGAATGACTTCTACAACTGATACTATCCTTGTTTTTCTTTTATCTATTTGTCTTTCTTCAGATCAGTCTTCCCCTTCTTTCTTACACCTTAATATTGAAAACCTTCAGGTTTCTGTCAAGGGCCCATTTTTCCCTCACTCTGAATTCTTTTCAAGTGCATCCACCTCAATGACTTCAATATCAATTGCCCATTTGTAATTCATCAATTTATAATCCAGTGACAATAACCTAGTTCACTCATTATTTGTCTGGTGTAATGGTTAATTTTATGAATCAATGTGACTATGCCACAGGGTGCCCAGGCACTTGGTCAAACATTGTTGTGGATGTGTCTGTGAGAGTTTTAGTGGATGAGATTAACATTTGAATCAGTAGACTCAGTAAAGCAAATCGCTCTCCCTAATGAGGATGGGTTGCATTCAATGAATTGAAGACCTGAATAGAGTTAGAGCAAACGGCCAAGAGCGAACTCTTTCTGCCTTATTGCTTGAGCTGAAACAATAGTCTTTTCTGACCCTTTGAGTCAGTATGAAACATCTGTTTTAGATCTCCAGACTGAAGGCTTTTGGACTAGAAATTACACCATTGATTCTCCAAGCCTTCAGACTTGAGCTACACATTGGATTTGAACTATTGGCCATCCTGGGCTCCCAGCTTGCCAACTGCAGGTCTTGGGTCATCTCAGCCTCTGTAATTGTGTGAGCTATTTCCTGTTTGAGGATGGCTCTTTCTCTCTCTCTCTTTCTCGCAAACATACACTCACTCTCACACACACACATACTCACCCCTAAGGAACTTTTAAAAATGAGAATTCCATTTTCATGTATAATGTTTTTATGTTTTTATCTTTACTTATACATAGAGCTCAGAAAATATACTTCATGCATTGGTATGTACTATATTTCAAGTACTGTATGGTTGTATTGATTGCTTAAAGGTTTTGCCCATTTAAAATTTCTTAGAAATATTTTTGTCTATGAAAATGAGCTGAATGAGATTTTAAAGATGGTTTATTCCTCCTACACTGCAAAATGCCTTGCTTTATAATATCAATAAGTAGGTACTATCTACCATAGTAGAATAGCAGATGTATTATTTTAATATCTGTCTGTCAAACAACAACATAATGAAAATAAAAGAGTAGGTGTGTTTTTGTTAAGAAAGTAGAATACTTGATTTCTATTCTAACTACTTAAATAATTTTATAAAAATTTCCTCTTTTTCTCCTTTATTTCCCACTCACTTATGAAGTGTTATTATTTGAACTAAATGATCCAAAAGATTCCTGCCAACTCAAGTATTCTGATTGCAGATTTTAAAAATGTATAACATGCTTCACTTGTAGCAAACAAAATGAAGACTGTGGGGGAAAAGAAAAATTCAGAAAAACAAAGCACAACCTGAGGGATCTATATACCATGAAATTATAATTATAAATTATTGAAATGGAGGTACAAGCAAAAACTGCAGGTATATGAATATGAGTCCATTTTTAGAATCCATTGTTTTCTCTACAATTATCCAATACATAATTCTCAAAGTATTAAGTCTCCAAAATGTTAGGATTAAGATTATTTGTATCAGATCAGATATAAGATTATTTGTACCAACAGCTCTAGACAAGATGGGCATAGTCAAAAATGATCATTACTAATGTATATTTCATCAAAGCAAAGCAAGAAGAATTAATGTTGCAAGTAATATAATCAATTGCACTTTACTGAAGTGCATTCTTTGATCACAGATATAATATGAAGCTAGAGAGATCACAGATAAATATATAGTAGCTACATAACATTTAAAAATATTTAAGTTCATGGAACTCTATAATAATCCACTCTGGCTGCAGATGGAACTTCTAAGATAAGAACCCTGTTCTTGCCTCCATTTTCTCCTTTAATAAAAAAAGTTGGGGAAAGAAAATTCCATTTCTAATTGTAAACCATATTTTAGCTAGACCATGCATGGACTTTCTTTCATACATAATTGTAGAGTTTGAAGTCTCTGCTGGCAAGTCAAAGAACTAGCTGCTTCAGTTACACATTACTGAGAATTTGATGATCTTCAATTGAAAAGGAAATATTGAGTACAGTACCTTTGAAGCTTGATGGCTTCTTTGGAAATGATTTATACACTAGAAGGAAATATCTCATATGTCATCAGTTATAACACATAGCTGCATTTTAAAATTATACTAGAACAGAAGCACAAGAGCAGAAATAAATTTTTATGTGACATTCAAATATATTTATGTGTATCAAGGGAGTTATATTCATTTTATATCTATAACCAGTTTATATATATAACTAGTAGATATTTTGAGAATCTTGGAAATCATATAATTATTTGATTTCTTTTCCTATTTCAATAATTTTGTCTTATTTTTAAGAAAAATAAAGATAAATCAGAGTGACTACAAATGGAAAGCATGCTTATGTAATAGTTCATGCTCATCCATTCATTTAGTGAACACATAATTATTGAGTACATACTCCAGTCATATATTTAGCATTGGACTGAACAGAGAAATGCTAAATTAAAATATTTCTGTGGAATGAAAATAAAATTTATGGCTGCCAGAGTTTTAAAATTAAATTTATCAGTATGGACACACTGCGTAAACAACAATGCATGTTGTTGTAATAAATTCAGAAATAATTGAGACCCTTGTGTACTGAGTAGTTGAGAAATTAACCACATCAAAACAGGTAGGAAAAATTGGCACATAATCTTGCCATAAACCCCTCTCCCGGTAGGAACTCCTCTCAGAAAGGAACACACCTAACTTCTAACATTCCCCTGAGGAGAGAAGATGTTAGATTACATATCTAAGATTCTCCCCCACCCCCCACCCCCGCCCCTTGTTCTTTTGTACAAAGGCTATTTTTCCAATATAGTGAGGAGTGACAATCTTCCATTTTTGTTTGTTAGTTTTTAAAAGGGCAACATAGAGCTTTAGTATGAGTTTTTAAAAATGTCCCTTATGAACTAAGCTACATTAGATTAATAATGTCAGTTTTCTAGAATTAGATAGTCTATTTTGAATAACAGTGAGTATGGATTGTTTATTCTCCTTACTAAGAATGATTCTAAAGTGTGTTAGTTTTTCAGTCATGTCCGACTCTTTGCTACTTCATGGACTGTAACTACTCTGTTAATTGAATTCTCCAGGCAAGACATTGGAGTGCATTGCCATTTCCTTCTCCAGAGAGTCTTCTTGATTCAGAGATTGAACTAGGGTCTCCTGCATTGCAGGCAGATTCTTTACTGTCTAAGCTACCAGGAAAGCCAAGAATAATGCTAAATATGTTCTTAAATTTGTTTTGAAGATTCAAGATGAAGCTTAGAATATGGAACAATTACCTAGAATAAACCTGAAGAAGTTTCTAGTTTTCCTACTACTAAAATTCAGTTTCTATCCTCTTAAGGATTTTGCATGAATTCAAGTGAAAAAGTGAGCTGAGGGCTTATAATATGACCCCAAAAGAAGACTGGCTCAAGTACATTCATATACAATCAGATTTTCCTCCACCTTCCTTGATCTATGTCCTCTTGTCCTTCCAAGAAGCATTGATCATGCCAAAGATTAGAGTGGAAAGAACACTGGTCTAGGAGTCACACCCTGGATCAAGTCCAGTTACAGTCACAGTTTCAATATGATCTTGGGTGAGTCATTTCTGCTCTATGTGCACCAGATTTGGAATCTTCCAAATGAAAAACCAGGTCTGAGATCCTTTTCAGCTTTAACTACCATCATATCTAACTTTGGTGGCTAAAGGATCTAGAATTCCAGGTGACAGAAGATAAGGTAGATTGAACTACTGGCCACAATCCTTCATCCCTTCCTGCATCCTCACTTTTGCCATGGCTTCATTATGAGCAGAGTATATTTCCCTACCCCTTGATTTTGGGCTTGGCCATGTGGCTTTCCATGACCAATGGGATATAGTAGGCATAACACAAGTAGGAGCTCTAATGTGCATTACTTCTTATACCTTTTTAGGGGCTTAGAATGTTTTATAAAATAAATATTAACAGAGCTCTCTAATAGCTGGGTCATAACTAGGGTGATTCTTAATGCCAGTTTTCCCAGATCAATCCTTGTTTACACTTGTTATTCTGGTGTAATGATTTAGTTCCCTTCACTTTCAAAGTGTAAAAATTTAGATTATAAATTATATAGTCACTATAGAAAAGCCTGTCAGTTCATCTTGAAAACTTACCTAGTTAAGCTACAAGTTTACCACAATAACAGGGCCACACGTTTACCCCAGCAACCATCCCCACAATGCTGTCTTTGGATCACAGATATTCCTTAGATGTGGGAAGGTTAGCCAGTATTCCTTCTTAGTCTTCAAGTAGTCTACATCCTAAATGGCCCCCTTTCTCCTTACACCTTTAGAAACCTTTTTTTCCCTAACTTTTTTTGACTACTACTCGAGGGACTGACTCCTATCTCTCATGACTCTGGAAGCTGGCAGTCTAGCTTTCAGTAGTCCCCTTGGACCACAGAGAGAAAAGGGTGATTTTCAATGGGTACATCAGCACCTCCTGTGGCTCCCCACTCTGGTCAGCACAGTAGGAAGGAGGCAATACATCCCCGTTCCCAAGTGCTTCCTAAAAGGATTATACTGCACATCTAATGTCCCAACTACCCATTGGCGGTCCAAGAGTTCAGCATCTAACTAATTTGTCTTTGGGATTGATGGGGCAGATGACTGCTAGTTCCCTGAAAGCTTGAATGAACATGTGGGTACTCTCTGTGGCTTCTACCACCAGCTCACTCCAGACATAAAGCTAAGTAAGACTCAACTTTCTTGGAAGGAATCAGATTACACATTTCCTAGTCTGCTGTGGTCTATGGAGAACACAGCAAAGGTTTTGAACAATCCCATGGGCTCTTCCTGTGACTCTTTTCCCCACTCAATGTCTCAACAAAACCCACCTCCCAGCTTCTTCCTGGAAGGAGTCAGAAGGCATATCCAACACTCCAGTTTCTCTGGCTGCTGCCCCAGGGACTGGATTCTAACCTATCTATCACTGGGAGATGATGGGCCAGCAATCACAAGTCCTTTAAAAGTTTAAACAGTCATGTGGGTATGTGGGAACATCACAGTACTCTAACAATAAAACCAGGGCTAACCTCTTCCTAAATAGAGTTGCACATATAGACCCTCAACTTTTCTAGCTGCTCCCCAAAGACTGGCTTCTATATATGTGTCCCAGAGCTAATGGGGCCCAGCATTTACTAGGCCCCTAAGGATGACAGAGAGTACAGGAGCAGCTGGAAGATCATGTGATCTCAGTGGGTGTGTAGGCTTTGCCATAGCTCTTCTCCTCAGCTCAGTGAAGAGTGAGCAGGTGATTGATGCCACTTCCCAGCTTCTCCCTTAGGAGAGAAAGAATTGGATCATGATCTAAATCCCCAAGTTTTCCAGCTTCTATTGAGTAATGGGCTGTTGTCCCACCTATCTCAGAGACTGAAAGGCTTCACATAGTCTAGTCTCTTGGGAAATGCTAAGAACAAAGACAGTGGTTCAAATAAGCACAAAAGTGAAGATGCACCCAGAATCTCTGGCCAGTCTGATTGGTGAGGGTCACCTGTTCTCTAAGAACAGTCTGTGGAGACTGAGAGAAGTGGCTGTTTTATCTGATGAGCAAAAACCAATGCAGACAGTCAAGGAAAATAATGGAACAAGTAAATATATTACAAATAAAAGGATAAGATAAATTTCCAGAAACTGGCCCTAATGACATGGAGGTATGTGATTTACTAGATGGAGAATTAAAAGGTCAAGAGAGCAATACATGAACAAAGTTGTATACCTTGAATATATGCAATTCCTGTGTATCAGTTGTGGGCTTCCTCAGTGGCTCAGTGGTAAAGAATTTGCCTACCATGCAGGAGATGCAGGAGATGAGAGTTCAATCCCAGGGTCAGTTAGATTCCCTGGAGGAGGGCACGGCAACCCACTCGAGTATTCTTACGGGGAAATCCCATGGACAAAGGGTCCTGGTGGGCTACGGTCCAAGGTGACATAAACTGTCAAACATGACTGAAGTGACTGAGCAAAGCTGAAAAAAATTATCAGTGTAACCATTTTAGTGAGATTCCACTGTAATGTTATCCAGTATATTACTAGCTATTGAAAAGTTAAATCAAAACTGAAATAAGTTATTATTTCCATTGTTTGTTCACTACTTATTACTCAAGATACAATTCCTTCATCTAATGGATGTCTTAACATTAGTACTTGGTTATTATCTTTGGGTTTACAGATAGCTAAAAAGAAAGTTAAATAAATATCATTACCATAAAATCAGATAAGTAATACTTTCCTTCTTTTATATGTAATTTATATTCCTGCTATAATCCTTACCAAATAATACTCTAAAGTAAATTATGATATATTTCTTACAGAAACCGACTGAACTAAAAATACACATGATAGACTAAGCCTTGCAGAAAAATCAGGTGAATTTTCTCTCAGTAAACTGAAGACCACCACTGTTTTCTGAAAAAGTCGAAAGCTCAAAATCATTTACTCAGCAGTTATAGAGTTATTTTTCTATTGGATTTATTAAGATTATGGGCATGAGACTTATTTTTACATACTATCTGTTACTATGCCAAATATTTATTTTTTATATAAATTATTTAGCTGAGACCATAATAGAAGTTGTTGCTTCCCATATGGGTTCAAAATAATAGCATAAGTCCATATTTTAAAAAGCACACATGGCCAGTATATTGAACTATGCTGATTTATGTTTTGAGCAATTTTTATTCACTGTGACATCAAAGTGTTTTAAAATTCAGCAAAGTTTTATACAAAATGTATTTAAACTTACTTCACACTTCAGTGAAATTCACTCAGCTTAGGCTAAATATAGAAATTTAATAGTCTACCATACTCATGTCAAAGCTGGTTAAGGGGGGGAAAGTAGAAAAGGTAATCCGTTCACTCAAAATCTTCTGGGAAATATAACATGCATGGAACACTATGTCCCTTCTGGCACACTGCTGCTATTATTTTATTTACATTTTACTGAACTTTTTTTTTTTTTTTAAATAAACTAACCTAGAAAAGAATAACACCATTTTAAATGGCTTGAGACTTACCTGTTCATTTCTGATTAGCAATGTAGTATGAGACCTTTATGTCTTTTCTATTTAAAATTCTTAAATCTTTAAATATAAATAGTTCAAGATGTACATAATCTAATGGTTATAAAATAGATACCAGAGTCATTTGAGGATTATTTCAACCAAAATAACCTACAATTTAAAAAGAGAAACATCCTAGGCTAAGCAGGGCAGATTTCACTCTTTTTGTAGCTGGAAAATACACCCTTTGTAGTGAGTTACTTCATATATCTTGAACACCATGATTCTGGCCCTCCTGACTCTGGAAGCTTCCAAGAATCTCATCGAAGTACACAACTTATCATTTTTAGAATGAAGATGACTCCAAAGTTCAAAGTATGATGAGTTCCAGTCTTGGCTCTTCACTTGCTAATAGCGCAGCACTGGGAAGTTATTTTTTACCTTCCTCTGCCTCATTTTTCCTGATCTGTTAAATGTGAGTAACATAGGTTGCAGTTCACAGAAGTATTTAGGGATTAATAAGACAGTACTGAAAAACTAAGACTGCACAGTCATCTGAAGGATGGTAGCTGCTATAATTTCCATTTCTTTTCTCCATTAGGTTATGCATTTCCAGCTACCTTTAAGATATCTTTATTTAAGTTGTGTCACCAGTAATGCATACTTTAAAAGATCAATACCAAGTACAAAATAAAGCAATACATTAAAAAAAAAAATCTCTGTCACAAATTATCTTTGCAATGCCTCAGTGGGAGTCTCATTCACTGAGGATGGAAATGTGAAATTATGTTTATCTTTCCTGTTTCTACATCTGCAATTACTATATCCTCTGTATCCTTCTTCCCTAGAATCCTTTTCAAAGCTTATTCTCAAAACTTAGTTTTCCTCACAAGTCTTATCTATGCTACTACCTCCTAGACTTACAGTCTCTTAACTATTCAGGTTACCTCCAGTTATTTCTACTCCATAAAATCTAATTTTTGCAGTAATATTGATCTCCCTAAAGTACACTTCTTGTCACATTATGCCTCTGGCCAGAAAGTTTCAATGGCACTTAGAAGCAAAACAAAACCAAATTTCCTATCCTCTCACTCAATACCAGCCTACGGCAGAAACCAGTGCAGATGTATCTTCTTTACTTTGATCCTTATGAATTATTACTATTTCCAACAAATACTCTATCTTTTCCAGCCTTATGCCATTTGTCACAATTTTCCAATAGGTGTTCTTACATATAGCAGATGGTCAGCTATTTCCACTGATGAAAGCAAGGGTTACAATAATATGCAAAATAATGAGTGAAGGTCAAATAAAATTCTAAGAGAATGTCTGTAAAGTGTACTAATTTCTTAGGGCTCTGATAACAAATACCACATACATGTAGCAAAAGAATAACAATGTGTTCTCTCAAAGTGGTAGAGCTGGAAGTCAATAATTAAGAGGCTAACAAGATTGGTGCCTCCTGGAGGATTTTGTGAGAGAGGCTGTTCCATATTTCTGTCCTACCTTCTAGTGGTTTTCCTTGGCTTATAGATCCATCACTCCAATTTCTGCAGCCATTGCTGTCACTTGGACATCTTCTCCCTGTGTGTCTTAAGTCTTTGCATAGTGTTCCCCTCACTCTCTTTCCTTTTCTTATCAGAGCATCAGTAGTAATGGAATAAGGGTTCCATCTACTCAGTTATGACCACGTCTTAAATTACCAATTATATCTGCAGTGACCCTTTGTTTAAAAAAAGGTCACATTCAGAGGTGCTGAGAATTAGGATTTCAAAGTATCTTTTCAGGGGACATGATCCAACCATAACAAAAAGAGAATTAGAAAATCATGTATGCTGATGATAGTGCCAGGCTGCCTGAGTTCATTTCACCTTTCCTCAGGTGGCTTCTCACTATCTGGTTGACTCAGCACTAACTACAGAGAGCCCTGTGGTGTTTAGCAATTAGTCGACCTCTATGCACTGCAATTTTCTCATCTGTAATGTAAAACTTAGGCAAAGTGGTAGTCTGAGAAGTCCTTACAAATAGCTGAGAAAAGAAGAGAAACAAAATGCAACGGAGAAAGGGAAAGAAAGAAAATGAAGTTGCTCAGTCTTGTCCGACTCTGCAACCCCATGGACTGTAGCCTGCCAGACTCTGCTGTCCATGGGATTCTCCAGGCAAGAATACTGGAGTGGGTTGGCATTACCTTCTCCAGGGGATCTTCCTGACCCAGGGATCGAACCTGGGTATCCCGCACTGCAGGCAGACTCTCTACCATCTGAGCCACCAGGGAAACCCTAGATATGCCCAACTGAATGCAGAGTTCCAGAGACTAGCAAGGAGAGATAAGAAAGCCTTTTAATGTGAACAATGGAAAGGAATAGAGGAAAACAATCAGATGACTCCACCCTAATGGCAGAAAGCAAAGAGGAACTAAAGAGTCTCTGATGAAAGTGAAAGAGAAGAGTGAAAAAGCTGGCTAAATCTCAACATTCAATAAACTAAGATCATGGCATCCAGTCCCATCACTTCATGTCAAATAGATGGGGAAAAAGCGGGGAAAGTGACAGATTTTATTTTCTTGGGCTCTAAAATCACTACCAATGGTGACTGCAGCCATGAAATTAAAAGGCACTTCCTTCTTGGAAGGAAAGTTATGACAAACCTAGACAACATATTAAGAAGCAGAGACATCACTTTGCCAACAAAGGTGTATACAGTCAAATCTTTGATTTTTCCAGAGTCATGTATGGATGTGAGAGTTGGACCATAAAGAAGACTGAGCACCGAAGATGATGCTTTCAAATTGTGATGCTGGAGAAGACTCTTGAGAGTCCTTTAGACAGCACAGAGATCAAATGAGTCAATCCTAAAGAAAATCAGTCTTGAATATGAATTGGAAGGACTGATGCTAAAACTGAAGCTCCAATACTTTGACCACCCAATGCAAAGAGCCCACTCATTGGAAAATACCTTGATACTGGGAAAGATTGAGGGCAGGAGGAGAAGGAGGTGACAGAGGACGAGATAGTTGGATGGCATCATCGACTCAATGGACATGAATTTGAGTAAACTCATGGATGTAGTGAAAGACGAGGAAGTCTGGTGGGCTGCAGTCCATGAAGTCGCAAGATACCAAGGGAACATGATGTCATTAAGTGATTGAAGAGGAAGAATGTAAAACTCATAATAATTCCCACCTCAAGGCATTTTCATGAGGATTAAAGAATATGAACACTAGTAAATGATTCAAAACAGTGCCTGGCACACAGCAATCAATGCATGTATCATTCTGTTTATTATTGCAGGTATCTAGGGGGTCATAGCCTCATATGCCCAGTGCTAGCATGAAGAGTTGGGCTTCTCTTTTTAATCCTTTTAAACACATGGTGGTGGTGGTGGTGGTGGTTTAGTCACCAAGCCATGTCCAACCCCTTGACACCCCATGGACTATAGCCCATCAGGCTCCCTGTCCATGTAATTTTCCAGGCAAGAATACTAGAGTGGGTTTCCCATTCCCTCTCCAGGGTCTCTTCCCAACCCAGGGATCAAACCCTGGCCTCCCACACTGCAGGCAGATTCTTTACCAACTGAGCCACAAGCAAAGCACCTTTAAGCACATACTCCAGTTGATATCTTCCTATTTCTCTCACTTCTTTTGTCTTTTCTTTCCTTTTTTTTTTTACCCTCTTCCATTAAGATAGCTGTAAGAACAGCTATCTTAATTAAAATGTTTTAATTAAAGGTATTATTAAGATATTAATTCTTATCTGCCTGAGGCAAATATAGTCATGGAGGAGGAAATGATTGACTGCTTTACCCCTAAAGGTTGAAGTCCCCCAGAATGAACAAGATGCCTCAGCTTTTCTCTGTCTATAGTCCTCACCTTGATAATAACTTCGAGCTCCATGTCTTTATACACCATCTATATCAGAAGGAACTCTATTAAAAAAAAACTGACATACACTATTAAGAACCCACATGATATCTGCACAAAATTGTTTAATTGCTTATTAAAACTGTTAAAAACCTAAGAGTCAAGCTCACATTAGATGAAAAAAAATATTTTAAAACCAATTTTATATTGCAAAATAACTACAGAAGAAACATTGTTTTAATATTTTTCATATTTCCTTGCTACCGCACCTCCCTCCAAATTTTAAATACTATGGTTTCCAATATCTGATTTGGGAGAAACTTGGTTTGAAATTTTGCAGTTATACATTTCCTTTCTTTTTGTAATTTTTTTGGCCAATTTTTTTATACATCCAAAATGTCACTGAAAGTGTTCTAGTGTAAACAGTAAGAATTCATACTGATGATCCTTGATAGACAAAGAAAGCCTAGTTTTAGTTCAAAGTGAGAATATACATGCAAATTAAATTTCATAGACGTTCAAGAAATTATATTATTCTCATCTCTTAGGGGACTTTGTCAAGGAAAAGCCATATTAGGTGATAATTTTAAATTAATTAGTAATATGTAGACTATTGGGCTTCCCAGGTGGCACAGTGGTAAAGAATTCACCTGACAATGCAGAAGGTGCAGAAGGTGTGATTCAATCCCTGGGTCAGAAAGATCCCCTGGAGTAGGAAATGACAACCCATTCTAGTATGCTTGCATGGAAAATCCCATGGATAGAGGAGACTGGTGGGCTACATTCCATGGGGTTGCCAAGAGTCAGATATGACTGAGAACACACACAGATGCACACACACACACACACACACACACACACACACACATGCAATTATATGATTCTTCATGACCAGGTAGAGAAAACTAATGTATCTGCATAAAGAGCTCATGGAAATCCCAGTAGTTCATAACCTGAAAATATCTCCAAAATTTACCTATATTACATCTATTTAAATTGTAGAGTAAATGTTAATTTTTACAGTTGATTTACATTTCCATGTTTTATTTTATTGTTAATATGATGGAAGAATATTTCTAATTTACATAAAGCCTAGTTTTCCATATTGCATTGATGTATTCAATATCCCTTTAAATAAAATATATTGTGATTTATAGATTCACCTTATGTATAAAATGGCATTAGAATTTCCTATGGAATATATGCAATGTCTTTAATAATTTAAAGAATGTCAGACAAAAGTAAGTTCTATGTAAGTGTTTATTAAATATTAAATGCAATGACTCCATTTCTACACATTCTACTGATGTGAAATAATATGTACTAGCTTGTCGGCACTAGTTCAAAAGAAGTAAAAACTGAAACAGGGAACTGAGAAAAATTTGTTGAAAATTTTAATGACTATTCTGTAGAGAGCTTTAAATAGGCTCCGAGGGTGTATGAAATTGAAGCAGATACCACACTCAGAAAAATACTCTAGAAAAAAAACAGATGTATATGTAAGTATTTAACATAACATTAAGTATAGGGTTAATGGGAAAAGAACAAAAGTTATTATGTGTTTTTAGAAGATCTGCTTGCAGATGGGTAAATCAGGAAGTGTTCTGACCTGGGGCTTTCATAAACATAAAATGGGAAAGTGGAATAACTCAAGTACAGTCTAGTGAACAGTTCAGTTGGTTTGTACAGATTGTATAACAAGAGATATGATTATATAAAACTGAAAAGTCAGCCTGGGGACAGATAATTCTAGGTTTCACATTTAAAAAAAGTAAGGTAGATTTCAGTTGGTATGTAATGAAGTCTCTTTAAAAGATTTTATGCAAATATTTCATGATTGGGATGGCTTTAGGAAAATTAGTCTGACACTGTTGAGCTCTGTGAATTAGATCAAGGGGATAAGAAGTCCATGGAAGATTAATATGAGACCAGGGAAGTGGAATGAGTTTTAGGACAGTTGAAATGGAGCATTGGCTATATGGATGGAAAACAAGAAAGAGGACAGTGAGTGTAAAGAATATTGAAGTGGTTAACAATTCCTTTCTCCATGGGATCTTCCCAACCCAGGAATTGAACCCAGGTCTTAAGCTACTAAAGCAAAAATGTGTATTTAAATTCATTAACCTTACATCCTTACTGTATTTCTTCATACCATGACCTATTATTGAATTATAAATATTAATTGGGCCAAAACATAATTCAAATGAATCTTAAATTATAATGAATAGTAAATTATGACAATAAAGGTATAGTTTTAGACACTTTTATTTAACTTTGATGCTTAAAGAGAAGACTTCACTTTAAGTTAATGAGTTATACAAATCTATAGAGACTGCAGTATTACTTAATTTCAAGTCAGAATGCAATATTGTTGGTTAATAGATATAAGAATAGCATTTCTATATGACATTGTTTAATTATAATCAGACTGTAAATGGCCATGTTTTATTTCAAAGCAAAAGTAATCCAGATAATTAGCTTCTATTGTTGTCTGTTTCACTACTCATCTTTTGGCATATATTTTCCACATATTTTTTTTACAAACTCTGTTTTCATTAAATTACAAACCCACTGAAGTCATAATACATTAATTTTCTATTACTGTCATCTCAATACATGACATTAAGTTGTGTAGATCCATCAAAATAGCTGTGAAAGTTTTTAGCATATTAAAATATTTGTGAAGAAACCTTCTTTTATTGATTTAAGAAACATTTCTTCATAAAAAATGCAAGCAAAAGTTCTAGCACAAAGCTGTATTTCTTCCTTGATTGGTTTCTTAACTATTTATACATGGTTTTATGTGAAGAATATAAAGAAGTTGAGAAAACTTGGAGAAATTTAATTACTTGTATTTAGTATTGCCTAGTGACTCAGTGGTAACGAATCTGCCTGCAATGCAGGAGATGCTGGAGATACGGGTCCAATCCATGGGTTGGGAGGAACCCCTGGAGAAGAAAAAGGCAACCCTCTCCAGTATTCTTCCTAGTCCATGGGAAAATTCCATGGATAGCGGAGCCTGGCAGACTACAGTCCATAGGGTCACAAAGAGTGGGACATGACTGAGCTACTGAGTAGGGTAAATTTAGGATCTAACCCTTCTGTCTTTATGTACCTTGAAGAGCAGATGATTTTATAAAAGACAATCTGAAATTCTTTTCCAAAATCAATGTTATTGTTATTCTATAGCATTAGAATAAAAAGACTGAATTCACATACTCAGATATAGAAGACAACACTAAACTATTGTGATGATGCATTCTTTAAGGATGGTCAGAGTTTTGATAGCACTGAGGAAGTGGTGGACTGTGGACAAGGTCACTAGAAATTCAATCAAGGGGAAAATCTTATAAGTGTAGTTCGACAAGAAGAGCCAAGGCCTAGAGACTCATTTTCATAAGAAGAGCAGAGGATCATGATGAACTTGTTTTAGGAATGACTGAAGAAAAGGAACTTGGAGGGATTGAAGAGCAACTTGTAGGAAAAAAAAAATTAAAGAGGAAATGAGTTATACCAGAGTTAATGTAGGCAGGACCAGAAAGATGGTGAAGCTGGAAAGATGTTTGCCATATGGAGATACAAACCATGACATTTTACTAAAAAAATGAGATTTGTATTCCAATCTAGATCTAGATCTGGACTGAGTCATACAAATTTTAATCTTCTTAAGGACATAATTGAATAGGGCTTAATGTTTCTAGTCAGCTAAACCTTAAGATATATTTAAAAGAAATAGAACATTGGCTTCCCAATAATGAGCTGTTGATTCATTGTCCATCAGATTATAAAATAGCCTGTAAACTAACCATATACTAGTCATTTTAGAATATTCTAATGGAATATATTTTAAACAATCACTGTTTTAACTAGAACTTTGTAAGTATACCCTGATTGAAATTCCATGTTTTCTTGGTAAAAATGTCTATAAGGAGTACAAAACTAGGTTACAACTAACACAAATATGCAAAAATAGATGTCAGGCAGTTAGAAGAACATGTATTAATGATAAGGCTGATGAAGAAGAATTAAAAAGTATATCCTGACTATACCTTTAAGATTGTGAAGGAGTAGATCAAGACCAAAATTCAGACAAAGTGATAGAAGAGAAACTCCCTGCTAATGAAGGTCATATCTACCAGGTAGACTACTTTTGTTGCTTCCAGAACACAGCCATCCTCTCTCAACCAGGTGACCAATACAATGGTAAATTTATCCATGATTTAAAGGTTATAGATGGCAGTAAATGTAGTTATTGTTGTTCAGTCACTAAGTCATATCTGACTCTTTGTAACCCCATGAACTGCAGCATGCCAGGCTTCTCAGTCCTTCTCTCTCTCCCAGAGTTTGTCCAAACTTATGTCCATTGAGTCAGTGATGCCATCAAACCACCTCATCCTCTGGGACCCCCTTTTCTTGCCCTCAATCTTTCCCAACATCAGGGCCTTTTCTAATGAGCCAGCTCTTCACATCATGTGGCCAAAGTTTTGGAACTTTAGCGTCAGTACTTCCAATGAAAATTCAGGGTTGATTTCCCTTAGGATTGACTGGTTTGACTTCCTTGCTGTCCTAGGGACTTTCAAGAGTCTTCTCCAGCACCACAGTTCAAAAGCATCAATTCTTCGGCACTCAGCCTTCATGATTCAATTCTCACATCCATGCATGACTACTGGAAAAACCATAGCTTTGCTCTTCAGACTAGAAATAAACAAGGAGAAAAATCTTCATGACATTGGAATTGGTAATGGTTTCTTGGATATGGTACCAAAAGCATAGGAAATGAAAGCAAAACTGAGTAAATGAGGTTATATTAAAATTTAAAACATCTGTGATCAAAGAACAAAAATCAACAAAGTAAAAAGGCAACCTATGGGATGGGGTAAAATATTTGTAAATCATATGCATAGTGAAAAGTTTATATTCAAAATACATAAAGAACTATTATAACTTAAAAGCAAAAATCAAATAACCCAATTTAACAAATGGGCTAGGGACTTGAGTAGACTTTTATCCAAAAATTATATACAAATGGGCAATAAGTCTATGTAAAAATTTACAACACAACTAATCATCAGAGAAACACAAATCAAAACTGCATTGAGATATCACCTTACATCCATTAGAATGGCTGCTATTAAAAAGAAAATTAGATAATAGCAAGTGTTAGTAAAGATGTGGAGACACTGGCATTCCTGCACTGTTGGCAAAATTGTGAAATGGTGTAACTGTAATAGAAAGCAGTTTGGAGGTTCCTCGAAATATTAAAAATAGAACTATTGTATGATCCAGAAATCCCACTTCTGGGTATATCCAAAATAAATGAAATCAGAATATATATCTAGGAGATATCTACATTTCCATGATTATAGTAGCACTATTCACAAGCCAATTTATTCAGTCTTAGAGAAGAAAAAAAAAAATCCTTCCATCTGAAACAACATGAAAGACCTTGGAGGGCATTATACAAAGTGAAATAAGCCAGGAAGAGGTTGATAAAAGGATATAAGCTTCCAGTTATAAGATGGATGAGGGTCTAATGTATAACATGGTGACTATAGTTGATGACAACATAATGTTTAATTGAAATTTGCTAAGAGGGCTTCCTTGGTATCTCAGAGAGTAAAGAATGTGTCTGCAATTCAGGAGACCAGGTTCAATCCCTGGGTTAGGAAGATCCCCTGGAGAAAGGAATGGCAACTCATTCCGGTATTCTTTCCTGGAGAATCCCATGGACAGAGGAGCCTTGTGAGCTACAGTCTATGGGGTCACAAAGAGTCAGACACGACAAGAGACTAATACACAAGAGAGTAAAATGTTAAAGTTCTCACCAACAACAACAACAACAAAAAGATAAATGTGAGGTGATGGATGTCTTAATTATTCATTGGGAGAAATTATTTCACCATATTTATGTATATTAGATCATCACATTGTACACTTTAAATATCTTATAATTTTGTTGTTTTTTTCTCCAATCAATCTGAGAGTAAAAGGAGGATGTCCCGTTACATCCTATATCAGAAACGAACCTTGAGGACTTTATGCTGAGTGAAATAAGCCAGTCACAAAAAGACAAACACTGAATGATCCCACCATGAGGTAAATGAAGGAGTCAAATTCGTAGAAATAGAAGGCAGAATGGTAGTTACCAGGGCCTGGGGTCAGGGGGAAGATAGTAGTTGTTCAGTGGGTTTAGGGTTTTAGATTTGCAAGATGAAAAAGTCCTGTAGCTCTGTTTCGTAACAATTTAAATATATTTAACATTACTGAATTGTACATTTCAAATAGTTAAGATAGTGAATTTTACATTGTATTTTTTTACTGCAATGTAAATGCATGGCCTCCTTGAAGATGCAGAAGACAATGAGAAATTAAAAGACTAACATATATATATGTGTATATATATATATATATATACACACACACACACACACACATATACAATAGCATGAGATTTTAAAAATTAGTGATATGAGAAATGTTTACCATAAAACTAAAAATAAACTTACATTGGAGAAAAAAAATGCAGGATTTATTTTATAGAAAATGGAATCAGAAGTGGGAAAAAGAAAGGAAGAAGCCTTCTCAGATTGAAGATGAGAAGACCAAAAGAGTTTTACAAAATTAACAGAGATACCATAATTGAGAATAGTGGAGAGATATCTAGCCTTCAGATAATTGATACTAATTTAAAAAATAAAATCACAGAGAAAAACAGGCCCTAAAATTAAAGCTTTTGTGAAGTAACACTTATTGTGACAAAGCCAGTGTATATAAATTTCTAGAAAATAAGTGAAAGAGGGTCATGACTTACAAATAATTGCAAATTATCCTGAGGATCATAGAATTTTAGGACTCTCTTTAGGAAACCTGGGAAGAAAAATTGGGGGTTTCAAACTTGTGCTTTCTTATATGCACTAGTGCATAGAACAAAAAACTATATTTGAAGAACTATACCTGTTCAGATTATTTTCCTATATGAAGGTTAAATAAAAGCTTTTGCAAATATGCAATTGTTCTGTCAAAGTTTCACTCATGCAGCTCTTTTTTAAAAATATTTCTTGAACATTTCAAACTGCCCTTGATTTTTTCCAAATTTAGAGTTTCATCCCACACAAAATCCAGACCGTAATTTAAATTCTATTGCTCTTGGTAGGAAGAAAAAGCAGAAATCTTAGAGATAAAGATATGTCATGTGTTTTACCATAGGCTTTTCTTACATTATCAAATTCAGGGACACAGTTTATGCAAATGTCATCTTCTCTGCTTTAAGCCCTAGGCCTGTAAGTGAGATTGTCCAATCATCAAATAGTCTTGACCCAAAGAATTGGCTTTGCTTACTTGAAAAAGTAGAGCAGAAGTTAAAGTTATGTCTGTGGGCTACAGTGGAGTTTTGGAAAAGGAGATTATGAAACTTATTTCCAAGGAAGGCTTTCAGAGGAGGGGGAGGGATGTTCTGACACTTTTTCTATTTTCCTTCAAGGTTAGTCATTCCATATCAATTCTCACACACACAAAAGGCATAAAAGGATGGTTTTTTCCTATACTTTTATGGAAGTGTGAAAAAAATAGGCTAGTATGATTTTAACATAAGAAAGGATTATAAAAGGAGATTTGCAGGCATTGCATAGTCTCACTTTCATTACAGAATACAGGCTTATATTATGGTAAAAGACCAGAGATCATTTGTGTCTTACTTAAGACAAATAGATGCTGATTTAACCTGTCTCTTCTGCTTTTCATGTAAAGAGGGGGAAATTATTATTTTTAGTGATGTCATGGAATCTTCAGTCTACTTTGGATTATATTTCCAAATATTTTCCCAAATTTTTTTATTAAGTACAAGGGATCATGAAAAATGAAAGAGTTAGTTATGAAAATGGCACAGGAAAGACACTGAAGAGTGAAGTGCATTAACTAGAGATGTCTAAATTAAAATATTATTTTAAACAGGCTTATTGAGGTACCATCTGCATACCATGAAAATCCACTTAATTGTACAATTTAATAATTTAAGTAAATTTAGATTTGTACATCATCATCACAGTCCAGGTTTAGAAAATTCCTTCAGTCCAGAAAACTCCCCTGTGCTCATCTGTAATCATTCCTGATTTCCACACACTCAACACCAGGCAACCTTTAATTTGTTCTCTTATTCTATAGGTTGTACTTTTCTGGGGAAAAAATTTATTCCAAAAATGAATACAGTTTTGTTTAAAAAATATTTTAGAAAAGTCTCAGCTGAATTTTATGTTTCTGAGTCTGTTGAGCAGAATTCCAAATATCTGAACTTTTACAAGAAACAGCCCTGCCTATATTCCCAGGGGAAAAATTTTACTAGCATGCTAAGTGTTGTAAAAACCTGGTCTCACTTGATGATTAGAATGGTCTTATTCTCAGCATGAGGCTACAAAGAGTTGAAATATTTTTACTATATTCCATTGCTGTTTATCAAACACAATTCCAGTGCCACAAAAACCTCTTCTAGGGATCTATTTTCCCTGCCATTGTTACCTTTTCAACCAACTCTGGTTGAACTTTATTATTATTAATTAATTCTGTCTGGGGCTTCCCAAAGGGCTAGTAGTAAAGAACCTGCCTGCCAACACAGGAGACATGAAAGATGCTGGTTCGATCCCTGAGTTGGAAAGATCCCCTGGAGGAGGGTATGGCCACCCACTCTGGTATTTTTGCCTGGAGAATCACATGGAAGAAGGGCCTACTGGGCTACCATCCATAGGGTCACACAGAGTCTGACATGACTGAAGGGATTTAGGACACACGCAATACTGTTTTATCTACAATCTCAAGTTTCTCTACATGAAAAATTCTTGGTTGAATCACCCTGAGGGGCTAGGTCTCTCTTGATTTTAAGTGAATGTATTCTCTAGATTTCACCTGCTCATCTTCAAGGATGAACAACCATAAGAGAATGTGTGTGTGTGTGTGTGTGTGTGTGTGTGTGTGTGTACATGTGCCACATTAGTCATTCATCATGTCCAACTCTTTGCAACCACATGGAATGTAGACCACCAGGCTCCTCTGTCCATGGAATTCTCCAGGCAACTGGAGTGGGTTACATTTCTTTCTCCATGCAAGAGAATAGATCTCTTTTTCTTATAGATACATGTCTTAAATGTCAAATTTTCACCTTCATCAGTGGACAGCCATTTATGGCCCAGTGTAGTGAATGCACATACTAGTTATAATGCTGACACATCACCATCAATACCCTAATTTCTCTGGTAGGTATCTCAATGAACTATACATATGAGAAATCTTCATCTCTTCAATACTATTTTAATTGTTCAATGTCTATATCTGCCTTAATTCTTTCAGAACCTTCTGGGAACTAGTGTCAACTCTCATTAAGGTTCCAGATTTGTCTCCTGACCTGTCATCCCTCACTGCTATGCAGTTAAAGTTGTATGTTTTAAGTTACACACAAGATATGCCAAGGAAGTTTATTGACACTTTCTTAAAATGAAGATAGACAAATAGTCATATCCTATCTTTGGTGAACTCCACTTATATTCAGTTTCAACAAACAAGTTGGTAGAGGAGAGTTTGGAGCCTTTCAAAAGCCACCTACAAGAGACCTAATGAGTCAAATAAGAAGTCATGATATTTTGAACAGATGAGTAACTGTACCCTAAAAAAATGTCAATATTTTTCTGTTTTGTCAGAAGACAGAAATATACAAGTTTTTATGCAAGAGAACTCAGTTACCTGGGAGTGCACTGACGTGATGACATGGTTATAAAGGGATCTATGCAGACCATTTTCAATTTAGCTAAGTTTCAAGTCATCAGTTCCTGAACTCTCATGAAATTTAAAAAAAAAAAATATTTTGGTCGTAAATGGAATTTATTGAATTTTGTCAAAGGCTTTTTCTGCATCTATTGAGATAATCATATGGTTTTTATCTTTCAATTTGTTAATGTGGTGTATTACATTGATTGATTTGTGGGTATTAAAGAATCCTTGCATTCCTGGGATAAAGCCCACTTGGTCATGATGTATGATTTTTTTAATATGTTGTTGGATGCTGTTTGCTAGAATTTTGTTAAGGATTTTTGCACCTATGTTCATAAGTGATATTGGCCTGTAGTTTTCTTTTTTTGTGGCATCTTTGTCTGGTGTTGGAATCAGGGTGATGATGGCCTCATAGAATGAGTTTGGAAGTTTACCTTCTTCTGCAATTTTCTGGAAGAGTTTGAGTAAGATAGGTGTTAGCTCTTCTCTAAATTTTTGGTAGAATTCAGCTGTGAAGCCATCTGGTCCTGGGCTTTTGTTTGCTGGAAGATTTCTGATTACAGTTTTGATTCCCTTGTTTGTGATGGGTCTATTAAGATCTTCTATTTCTTCCTGGTTCAATTTTGGAAAGTTATACTTTTCTAGGAATTTGTCCATTTCTTCCAATTTGTCCATTTTATTGGCATAGAACTGCTGGTAGTAATCTCTTGTGATCCTTTGTATTTCAGTGTTGTCTGTTGTGATCTCTCCATTTTCATTTCTAATTTTCTTGATTTGGTTCTTCTCCCTTTGTTTCTTAATGAGTCTTGCTAACGGCTTGTCAATCTTGTTTATCTTTTCAAAAAAACAACTTTTAGCTTTATTGATTTTTGTTATGGTCTCTCTTTTTTTTTGCATTTATTTCTGGCCTAATTTTTAAGATTTCTTTCCTTCTACTAACCCTGTGGTTCTTCATTTCGTCCTTCTCTAGTTGCTTTAGGTATAGAGTTAGGTTATTTATTTGACTTTTTTCTTGTTTCTTGAGGTAAGCCTGTAATGTTATGAACCTTCCCCTTAGCACTGCTTTTACAGTGTCCCATAGGTTTTGGGTTGTTGTGTTTTCATTTTCATTCATTTCTATGCATATTTTAATTTCTTTTTTGATTTCTTCTATGATTTGTTGGTTATTTAGAAGCATGTTATTTAGCCTCCATATGTTGGACTTTTTTTAAAAAGCTTTTTTTTTTTTTCTGTAATTGAGATCTAATCTTACTGCATTGTGGTCAGAAAAGATGAATGGAATGATTTCAAATTTTTGAATTTACCAAGCCTAGATTTACGGCCCAGGATGTGATCTATTCTGGAGAAGGTAAAAACTCTCCAGAAAGCAGGAATAGAAGGAACATACCTCAACATAATAAAAGCTATATATGACAAACCCACAACAAACATTACCCTCAATGGTGAAAAATTGAAAGCATTTCCCCTAAAATCAGGAACAAGGCAAGGGTGCCCACCCTCATCATTACTATTCAACATAGTTTTGTAAGTTTTGGCCACAGCAATCAGAGCAGAAAAAGAAATAAAAGGAATCCAGATAGGAAAAGAAGATGTGAAACTCTCACTGTTTGCAGACGACATGATCCTCTACATAGAAAACCCTGAAGACTCTACCAGAAAATTACTAGAGCTAATCAATGAATATAGTAAAGTTGCAGGATATAAAATTAGCACACAGAAATCCCTTGCCTTCCTATACACTAACAATGAGAAAACAGAAAGAGAAATTAAGGAAACAATACCATTCATCATTGCAATGAAAAGAATAGAATACTTAGGAGTATATATACCTAAAGAAACAAAAGACCTATACATAGAAAACTATAAAACACTGATGAAAGAAATCAAAGCGGACACAAATAGATGGAGATATATGCCGTGTTCATGGATTGGAAGAATCAATATTGTGAAAATGAGAATACTACCCCAAAGCAATCTATAGATTCAATGCAATCCCTATCAAGCTACCAGCAATATTCTTCACAGAACTAGAACAAATAATTCCACAACTTGTATGGAAATACAAAAAACCTCAAATAGCCAAAGCAATCTTGAGAAAGAAGAATGGAGCTGGAGGAATCAACCTGTGTGACTTCAGGCTCTACTACAAAGCCACGGTCATCAAGACAGTATGGTACTGGCACAGAGACAGAAATATAGATCAGTTGAACAAAATAGAAAGCCAAGAGATAAATCCACATACCTATGGACACCTTATCTTCGACAAAGGAGGCAAGAATATGCAATGAAAAGAAAAAACGAAAAACAAAAACAACCTCTTTAAAAAGTGGTGCTGGGATAACTGGTCAACCACTTGTAAAAGAATGAAACTAGAACACTTTCTAACACCAAGCACAAAAATAAACTCAAAATGGATTAGAGATCTAAATGTAAGACCAGAAACTATAAAACTCCTAGAGGAGAACATAGGCAAAACACTCTCAGACATAAATCACAGCAAGATCCTCTATAAGCCACCTCCAAGAATATTGGAAATAAAAGCAAAAATAAACAAATGGGACCTAATTAAACTTAAAAGCTTCTGCACAACAAAGGAAACTATAAGCAAGGTGAAAATACAGCCTTCAGAATGGGAGAAAATAATAGCAAATGAAGAAACAGACAAAGGATTAATCTCAAAAATATGCAAGCAACTCCTGCAGCTCAGTTCCAGAAAAATAAATGATCCAATGAAAAAATGGACCAAAGATCTAAACAGATATTTCTCCAAAGAAGACATACAGATGGCTAACAAACACATGAAAAGATGCTCAATGTCACTCATTATCAGAGAAATGCAAATCAAAACCTCAATGAGATACCATTACATGCCAGTCAGAATGGCTGCTATATGAAAGTCTACAAACAATAAATGCTGGAGAGGGTGTGGAGAAAAGGTAACCCTCTTACACTGTTGGTAGGAATGCAAACTAGTAGAGCCACTATGGAGAACAGTGTGGAGATTCCTTAAAAACTGGAAACAGAATTGCTGCATGCCATATGACCTGGGCATACACACTGAGGAAATCAGATCTGAAAGAGACACATGTACCCCAATGTTCATTGCAGCACTATTTATAATAGCCAGGACATGGAAGCAACCTAGATGCCCATCAGCAGATGAATGGATAAGAAAGCTGTGGTACATATACACCATGGAATATTACTCAGCTATTAAAAAGAATACATTTGAATCAGTTCTAATGAGATGGATAAAACTGGAGCCCATTATACAGAGTGAAGTAAGCCAGAAAGATAAACACCAATAGAGTATACTAACACATATATATGGAATTTAGAAAGATGGTAATGATAACCCTATATGCAAGACAGAAAAAGAGACACAGATGTATAGAACAGACTTTTGGACTCTATGGGAGAAGGCGAGGGTGGGATGATCTGAGAGAACAGCATTGAAACATGTATATTATCAAGTGTGAAACAAATCGCCAGTCCAGGTTGGGTGCATGAGACAAGTGCTCGGGGCTGATGCACTGGGATGACCCAGAGGGATGGGATGGGGATGGAGGTGGGAGGGGGGTTCAGGATGGGGAACACATGTAAATCCATGGCTGATTCATTTCAATGTATGGCAAAACCACTACAATATTATACAGTAATTAGCCTCCAACTTATAAAAATAAATGGGAAAAAAAAGATTTTGGTAAATCAAAATTGCTGTTAACATCTGGTACTGGCACGATTAGTAGCTTGAGGCCACTGAGAGTTCAAATGAATTAAATTTGAAATATGCTTCTCTTTGATACTAGATTTTAAAAAAAGGTTGAGGCTGAAAGTGATTGATTTTCTTTTTCTATTCTTGCTTCTAACTACATTAGTATATAATGATTTTCCTTAATTTCTGTAACATGTAATTCTTCCTTTAGAGAAAAGTCATGGTAGGAAAGATAATATAACCTAAGGAAAAATTCTGGGCTTTAGAATCAGATGTAAATCTGATTTCCAGCTCTGTGCTCACTATGCATTTGAACTTTCACATAAAAATAAATATCTAATTGTTATTACCTAAATATTTATGTTATGCCATGAGAAGTGTAATCATTGGTCTCAATCTTCAAAGTAGTTTTATAATGTAGGTGGTCCGGATTCATTTCCCCACTTGAAACCTGAAAATAACTTATAAATAAAAGTAGAGGTGTATTTGAACCTAAGTCTACATGACTCCTATATATATGTATATATACACACACATACATATAGTATAGGTTCATGCAATGGAATATTATACAGTAATACTAATGAAAGATCTGTGTGTGTGAGTATATATATATATATAATATATATATTCATATATATTTTATTCTTAGGTGTACATTCAACAGAAATGTGTACTAATATTCATCAAAATTTATGTGCAAAAATGTCTGTAGCCTTACAAATGAGATCCAAATATATATATATATATATATATATATATATACATATACATATATATATGAATAAAATTTTTGATCAATGAGTTTACATATGTTCAACTTTGGTAATATCAAAAAACATATTATTTTCTGTGTGAGTTTTAGTTTTTATGTTACTATGTCCTAGATTTCCCACTTTATCCTGTGGCAAAATATTTAACCGGTCTAAATATTATTTCACATCTGAACAAAAAAAAGAGAATAACCTTTTGAGTATGAGAATTAAATACTGTTACACATTGAATCATGCATATTTGGACCAGTGAAAGCAGAATAGCCTTCTGAGAGTAGCTTACCATTTAGATTTTGATGTGTTTTTTATACAACATTAGTTATTTTGATCATTCTGTCTTGCTATTAATTCTAAGCCATCAAAAACTCATACTTTGTATACCCAGAAAGCATTTTCATTTTAAGAAAAAATAAGTAAAATATGCATAAGAAATATCCTAGGTTTGTCATATGTAGTAAAGACACCATTTGAGATCTCGGGAGTCAATTTCAAATAACGTTATATTATAGCTACTGGCTTAGAGTGGTAAACAAAACACAGTCCTTGCTTTCACTAAGCTCAGAGTCTATCTTCATGTAGTAAGTCTATCACTAATTACCAAGTTACATATTTTTTCTCTGTTAATTTGCTGCAGATTAATGCTCAGTACTAGAACTATCATTGAGCTAATTGGAACTGGATGAAACCACTCGTGACTTAAAAAGAAGATACATAGTTTAAAAGGATAGAGAATAGAAATAAACATAGTAAGTTTAGGAACTTGAGAACTATAGCACAATAAATATTTTTTGAGCAACTAACTCAGAACTCTGATTGATTATACAAAAGTATACTAAAACATGATCACTCCTATAAGAAATTTAAGAATAATTCAGAATTAAAGAGCTGCACTGTGAGTATAAGTGCAATTCATATTCATGTCCAATGGAAGATTTTTGTTGTTGTTGTTGTTGTTGTTTTTTGGTTTTTATTTTTATGATGGACAGTCTGATGGTTTTAAATTTGAATCACAAAGCTACTGGTCTAATGATTTAATGGTATCTTAGAGCTACTAAAGCAATAAAACAAATCATAAATTTTTCAAAGTTTTCAGAAGGCACATTTTAATTTTAAATACATAAAACCATATTGCTTGGTCTTTTTCTATAAAATAAAAAAGTAGTTATTGATAGAAAAGCTTTTAAATTGTCTTAGTCAAACTCAAGTAAAAGCATGTAAAAAAATAAAACATGAACTAAAAGGAGTTTTACCAGAATATTGAACTCTCCTTGATATTCACAGAAATCAACACAATGTCCATTAGTGCAGAATAAAAGACATAAAACAATTCAGTGTAAAAAAAAAAAGCACCCTGCATTAATGGAACATTAAAGCTATGATTTAAACCCACAAAATTCAGGAAATTCAGAATTAGAACCCCCAAGGTAACCTTAACTGTGACCTCTTGTGCATACACTGTTTAGAAAATTGAGATTTTTGCCTTCCTGATCATATATCACTGTGAAGAACAATTTTGAAGGAAGAATAAAAGATACTTTTCCTTTGAACTACTGTATATGTTTAAAGATTTAGAAAATCAAATGATCAATCTTATGCTACTGTCTGAGCTAATTATGGAATAAGAAGGAATTTTAAAAATGTACTATTGAAAGCTGTATAAACTACAACATAATGCACATCCACTTGAAACATGATTTGAGTTTTCTTTTACATATACCCATAAGTGCCTACTATATAAAAATATTCACATTGCAGAAAAACACAAGGGAATGCTATTAAAGTTGAATAGCGTGTAAGAAGAAGGGTCAGGGAAATAATTGAGCAGAGTCAAAAGTAACATCCTTCATGAGGTTTCCCAAGTGTACTAGTGGTAAAGAAGCCATCTGCCAATGCAGGAGACATAAGAGATTCAGGCACGATCCCTGAGTCAGGAAGATCCCCTGGAGGAGGGCATAGCAACCTACTCCAGTATTTTTGCCTGGAGAATCACATGGACAAAGGAGACTGGTGGGCTACAGTCCATGGGGTCACAAAGAGCTGGACATGGCTGGAGTGACTTAGCACACATGCACATAAGTGTCTAGTATATAAAAACCTATTCACATTGCAGAAAGACAGAGAAGGATGCTATTAAAATTGAACAGCATGTAAGGAAGAGGGTCAGGGAAATAATTGAGCAGAGTCAAAAGTAATATCCTTCATATTTTTAAATCTATGCTTTCCTGGGAAGATATTTTTATCTCTTCAGCTATGGCTTCTTCAGTTTTCAAATGAAAGCATTAAGTGACATCATAGTTTCTTCTAACTTCAAAACTATGTAATTCAGTGACTTCATATAAATTAACACTGTAGAACAGAATCATAAATTTGACTCTATATTAATTCTTAAGTGATTTGTGTCAGAGGCTTCCCTGGTGGCTCAGTGGTAAGAATCCACCTGTCAATACAGGAGATGTGGGTTTGATCCCTGGGTCAAGAAGATCCCCTGGAGAAGGAAATGGGAACCCACTCCAGTATTCTTGCCTGGGAAATCCCATGGACAGAGGAGTCTGGCAGGCTACAGTCCATGAGGTCACAAAAGAGTCAGATACAACTTAGCGACTAAACAATTTGTATTAGGGCTTAGTGAAATATGCCAAGAAAGAAAATGATGTTGATAAACCACTGGGCCTCTCTTAGATATGACCAGCCTATCTCATTGATCCTGCCCTTTCTTTTGGATCTTTTAGTGAAACAAACAAAGAAAAAAGTTAGCTCACTCATCAATCCAAATGTTAGTCCAGGCTTTGTGACTGGAATTATTAGTATATATCTTCTAGTAAATTGAAAAACATCATCAAGCCTCTTGAGATATGTTTCCCAATACTATGAATATGAGATCAAGAACAACTATAAAGGTAGTAGTGTAAGAAGGTCATATCAGTGTCACTGAGGTATAGAGCTCTTCCAAGCAAAGTCACCATGGACCATATTTTTTTAAAAAAGTAAGGATATATATTTATTGAAAAGATAACCCAAAGAAAGCATATATATGTACAGATATATAAGTGCTGGCATAATAGATACTATCATGGCTCCATTTCTCTTGCAGCAGCCTGCACTTTCATATCTGTCAGATCGCTGCACCCAGGCTGCCAAAACCTGGTTTGTCTACATGCACAGAGAATATGCATATCCCAGAAGCATCTTGGAATTTACAGACCCTGTGATGGCTATTAACCAATGTCTGTAAATATCAATGCTCCCTTGTTTCCTATGCTGCCACATTTGCTGTCTTCACAGCTTCCCTGCAAGGCTGAGGCAATGTTATCTACCCTTCAAAGGATTTACCTGAAATCACACCTTGTCCTAATACACTTCTGAATTGATTTTGGGAATCCTGGAATAAAAAGAAGGTGAATTTTCCATAATGTGTTTATTCCAGAATTGCCTTGTAAGAGGGCTTCTTAGGTGTACTAGTGGTAAAGAACCTGCCTGCAAATGTATGAGATGTAAGAGAGGTGGGTTCCATCCCTGGGCTGGGAAGATCCCCTGGAGCAGGCATAGCAACCCATTCCAGTATTCTTGCCTGGAGAGTCCCACAGACAGAGGACCTTTGTGGGCTATAATCCATAGGATCTCACATAATCCAACATGACTGAAGTGACTTGGCATGTATGAACACATGTCTTGAGAGACTATCAGGAAGGCAATCAAAAGAACTTTCAGATGTTCAAGCTGAATTTAGGAAAGGTAGAGGAACCAGAGATCAAACTGCCAACATCCATTAGGTTATGGAAAAAGCAAGGGAATTCCAGAAAAACATCTACTTCTGCATCATTGACTATGCTAAAGCATTTGACTGTGTGGATCACAACAAACTGTGGAAAATACAAGAGATGGGAATATCAGGCCACCTTACCTGCCTCCTGAGAAACCTTTATGCAGGTCAAGAAGTAACAGTCAGAACTGGACATGGAACAATGAACTGGTTCCAAATTGTGAAAGGAATACATCAAAGCTATATATTGTCACCCTGCTTATTTAACTTATATGCAGAGTACATCATACAAAATGCTGGGCTAGATGAAGTACAAGCTGGAATCAAGATTGCCAGGAGAAGTATCAATAACCTCAGATATGCAGATGACACCACCCTTATGGCATAAAATGAAGAGGAACTAAAGAGCCTCTTGATGAAAGTGAAAGAGGAGAGTGAAAAAATTGGCTTAAAACTCAACATTCAAAAAGCTAAGATCATTCCAGCTGGTCCCACACTCAATGGCAAATAGATGGGGAAACAATGGAAACAGTGACAGACTTTGTTTTCTTGGGCTCCAAAATCACTGCAAATGGTGAGTGCAGCCATGAAGTTAAGAAACACTTGATCCTTGGAAAAAAAGCTATGACTAAACTAGACACCATAAGAGTTGAATCACAAAGAAGGCTGTGCACTGAAGAATTGATTCTGTGGCATTGGAGAAGAGTCTTAAAAGTCTTTGGACAGCAAAGAGATCAAACCCATCAGTCCTAAAGGAAATGAATCCTGAATATTAATTGGAAGGACTAATGCTGAAACTGAAGCTTCAGTACTTTGGCCATGTGATGTGAAGAGCCAGCTTATTAGAAAAGACCTTGATGCTGGGAAAGATTGAAGGCATGAGTAGAAGGGTGTGGAAGAGGATGAGATGGTTGGATGGCATCACCAACTCAATGCACATGAGTCTGGGCAGCTCTGGGAGATGGTGAAGGACAGGGAAACCTGGCCTGCTGCAGTCCATCAGGTTAAAAGAGTCAGACATGACTGAGCAACTTAAAACCAACAAAAAAATAAAAAGTCTAAGAGAAGTGGACATGTGAGAAAAGTCCTGTTTTATATACAATTGGGGGAATTTTTGCCAGGCCACCAGCTGAAGTGTGAGTGGCATTTTCTGCTGACCTTGTTGTACCATGGGCACTGTAACCCCTGTACCTACAGGCCACCAGACTAGACCAGCCTGAAGGCAATCTTGAGCTGATATTGATACACCCTTGCCCCCAGGAGTTCTCAGAGTACATGGGTATCCTGTTCTTCTCTCCATTCATTTTCATATAATACAAGTTAGTTTGGTGCCCAGTTAAAGGCCTATTAACTAAACAATAGATGTGTAAAAGCAAGCAACAGAAACAAACAAACAAAAAAAAATTTCATGACGTTTAGGTCTATTCAGATCAAAGGAAGCAATTGTACTTTGTTTTTAATTGCATGTGTTTGAGCCCTTTGTTGAGTGAAAATTCAATTAGTTCCAAATATAGAATAACACAGACCAACATAAGGATTCTGTCTCAGGGCAACTCAAGTCTAATAACCATCTGTGAAGTTGGAACTTTGTACCCAGCAATTCTTTAACCCAAGAGCAGAATGCAGTCTTCAAGAAATCAAAATGCCTTTGCATTTTCTGTTGTCGATAAAGAATCATTGGGATCACTTGTGGAAACCTAGAAAGAAAGATGTGTGTGGTCCATTTACATGAAGGGAAAAGTGACATTAATGAATCTACTGTGGAGAAAATAATTAATATTATTTGATTAAAGTGTTAGCATAATATCATTTAGTAAAAACTGGCTTATTGGTGTTATAAGTTTGATTGTTGGACATTTTTGCCTAGCTTTCTTATATGTAGTTGTATAAATTGGGAGAATAACAACAATAAAACTTAAGACAAAGTCTTTTCTTGAAAAACAAAGTGAATTCTGAAGAAACTAAAATGTCCTGTAAATCAAAAACATATCTCAACTGCTTTTACATTTGCATATTATCTTTTAAATATTGTCAATAGGTACATTCATATTTTATGACTGAAATACTAATGAACAAGTTATGCTGTAATCTTCCCTTCAGTGGAACTTTATATCATGTTTATATATGTCACAAAATTTTTCACAATTTTTTAAAATATAATAATGTGCTACTGAGTTAATGCACTATAATTTCCTTAAGTTCTTCATTATTAGCCACTTTAGCTATTAGAGAACAGGCCTCAGGGAATAATCATGTGCATATTTCTGTTTTTTTCTCTTCCTGACAAATTTCCAACATGAAATATTTATGACAGTACACAAAGTGACATTGTAACTAGTTGAAGGTGAGGAAAGGAGTGCTTAAAAATTAGACTGCAGCCTTAACGGAAGTGACTGTCAATGATAAATTGTCTACTGAAGTACTAGGACAGAAATTCTGTCTCCTAATGGTATGTAGACATTTAGAAATAAACTTCTGTAGGCATGCATTATCTCTTCAGTATTCTAAACTAGTTGAGGCTGAAAGCTTAACAGTGATTTCAGCACCTATTCAATATCATAGATATTTTTAAGTACCTATCAAATTGATTTTATCACTTTAAATTTTAGATTAAAATATTAGGTAGCAAATACTGGTACATTCATACTGAAACAAAAATATAGATGCTATATATGTTTTAGCAGGGCAAGCATTAATATTTTTAAGAGTGAGCACTTTGCCTAGTATAGGTAATAGAATTCTGTGGGTTTTGTTCCATTATGCAAAATAGTTGTTTTTACTCTGAAATATCTCAGCAATTGAGGCTAATATCATTTTAACAAACACCCTTTCACTGGCTTGAATGCCTTGTGGGGCTTTCTTTCTCTTTCCTAACATAGGTACACTTATTTAAGGAGGAACAATCCTCTTATTAAATTTTCTCCTCACAATTACCCCTCAGCCTTTGTGGTCTGGTTGCTGGCCCTACCATTTGACTACTGAAACCTCCCTGACAAAAGGCAGCAATAACCTCTGTGTGATGAAATCTAATGAGCACTTTTCTGTCTCTATTTTATTTGACCTCACTGCCACATCTGATATTTTTGATCACTTACTCCAGGAGATTTTATTTTCTCCTTGTTGTCCTATAACTTTGCTATCTGAAATTTTTTTAAATCCAGTCCTTTTAGGCTCAGGTCCCCCTCCCAAAGTAATGTTGTACTAACCTCTTATTTTACTCTATGCCTGCTAAAAACAGTCATTTTCATTATTTAAAAAGTATCTCCTCTATACTGATTCTATAATTTAGATTTCCTGTCCAATCCTATGTAGACAGTAGTAGATCTATTGTAAAGTAAATTTTCTGTCTACATGAGTAGCTTAAGTCTATTTAAAACTGGACTTAGTGCCTTGATGACTATTCTTATTTCAATATTTATTCTAATGAAGGACATCATCATCGATTTAATCATCCAGGATTATGTCTTCCTCATTGTCACTACCACCATCACTCTTTCATCCTATACATCCAATTTGTTATTGTACACTATCCAAATATCTCTATAATCTAGTTTTTTCACTTCATGCTCTCTGCTATTTCTCCATAAACTTCTCTCCTAAACTATTAAAATATCTTCTTAACTCACATCCTGATAGTCATCCTCTAATCCTATCTCTGTCCAAACTTCATCCCCAGGCTCACCAAAGACAATTTTCTAAAACACACATTAGATAGAATCACTTTCCTGTTTGATCCACTGGATTTGAATCACCTGCAGATAAAAATCCATACTCACATAGCTTTGATCTCTATTTTCACCCACCCACTCATACATCCATTCATTAGACTGAGTTCCAGGGGTAAAGAGAATAAGGAGTTTCCAGAGCTTAAAGTCAAATATGGAAGTCTTAAGTTTAGGTAGCAGTGATGTGTGGAGTGAATGTATATCATAAAAACGGAAGCAAAGTTCTTATGTAGGCTTATAATAGAGGACCCAGCAATGCTTCTGTTGAACAAAGGATTTATAAAATTAATCATCATTTGAAACTTACATGTGAGTTTTCCAATTGACAGTGGGGAGAGCGTTGAGTGAAATGATTATCCCAAATAGAAAGAAGAGCATTAATCAGACTTTGAAGCAAAAGAAAACATGGCTTCAGAAGAACCTGATGGGAAGTGGAGCCCAGGGATTTTACCTTCTTAAAAAGAATAAGAGAGAGGAAGTACAGATGGAATTTAGGAGAATTAGTGGGACAGGATGGAATTAGTGGGGTTACAGGACCCCATTGTAACCCTAAAGAGGTAACATGACCACATTTGCATTAAAAAATAAGCAAACAAACAAGCAACCAACAAAACATAAGCCTTCTGGTTACAGAGTATAGCTGCAAGAATCTTCATGATCAAGCTCCTGCCTACAGCCCCTACCTCAACTCCTCCCACTCATCCTCATGTCTCTCCTCCTCCAACTCCAAATATCCCCCACCAAAGTTAACATGGCCTTTTCCTGGCATTTATTCTTTTGTGCTTCTTCATCTATGCAAATTATTTTTCTAATTTCTAAAATGTGCTTTTCCATTACTCAAACCATTAAAATATTCCTTATTCTATAGAGACAGCTATAGAACTTTCTCTTCTGTAAAATCATCGTTGACTGTACTTTCATGCACTATATATGGAACTCTATTTGAAGGCATTCATATCTACTTCTTTATTTCCTGGAATGAGGGTCTTCCCAGGTGGCTCAATGGTAAAGAATTCACCTAAGCAGGAAACTCAGGTTCAATCCCTGGGTTGGGAAAATCCCTTGGAGGAGGCAACTCACTCCAGTATTTCTGCTGTAAAATCTCATGGACAGAGGAGCCTGGAAGACTACCGTCCTTGGGGTGGCAAAGAGCTAGACCCGACTTAGTGACTGAAAAACAACCTAGAATGACAATGTATTGTTACGTCTCCAACCACTGCAGCTAGAACAGTACCTGGCACTTGATGAAAAGAAAGAAAGGAAGAAGAGTAGGAGGTAGGGAGGGAGAGAGGGAGTTCCTTGATCAATGTGTGATATTTTCCTATTATTTCCATTATCAGGGTAAAAGGCTGTAGTGGTAAAAAGGACTTCCCATGAAAGTAAGTAATCTTACAGAATCCTTGACAGATGGTCATACAGACTTTGTTTGAACATTCAGTGACTTGTGGCTCATTCTTTCTAAACTTAACCATTGTTTAAAATGTTGCATTTTTAGACCTGACATTTACCTTATTATTTCTATCCATTATAACTAGTTCTTCTCCCTGAGGATTTATGAAATAAGTGAAAGAGTGTGTCTCTGAGTACTTTATGTTATTCAATATGTTTCTCTTTACACTTGCTATTTAATAATGCCCAGCATAAAATATAATAGTAAGAAATAGAATTAAGAATAAGAATAATATGAAAGCCATATTTGAAGCTAATGTTCAAATTATTTCATTTACTACCTAATCATGTTGCAGTCATCTTCATGTACCCTTGTTTCTTGATTTGGGCCCTTAGTTTGCTGATATTCTCTCCAATATTTCTGTCCTGAACCATGATATTTTAATATCCCCACTGATGCTCTTTCTAATATCCTGGAGTTGATATTCTCTACTCCAATTAATTATCACATAAATTTATCTTTCATCCACATTATTCATGGTCACAGCTGGGCCTTTGTTACCAACTTTGTTACCACAACTACCTATTCCTCATATTTCTCTAAGAAATCTGACCTCAGTAATTTTTGGACTCCAGAAGGATACACAATTCATTGAGTTTTAGAGCCTTTTTATCAAGAGATCTCAGAAATCTTGCTTGTTATCTTTCTTCTGCCATGTGAGCACTCAATAAAAAACATCTACCACCTGAAAGCCAAGAAGAGAAATATCCCAGAACCTTATCATACTGACACCTTGATCTTGGACTTCCAGCCTTCAGCAATATGAGGAAATAAATTTCCATTGTTTAAGCCACCTAGTTGTGGCCTCCCTGGTAGCTCAGCTGGTAAAGACTCCACCTGCAATGCAGGAGACCCTGGTTCAGTTCCTGGGTGGGGAAGATCTGCTGGAGAAGGGATAGGCTACCTACTCCAGTATTCTGACCTGGAGAATTCCATGAACAGAGGAGCCTGGTGGGCTATAGCTCATGGGATCATGAAGAGTTGGATACAACTGAGTGACTTTCACAAGTCACCCAGTTATGGCATTTTGTTATGGCAGCCAGACCTGACTAGGGCAGTACTGTTCTTCACAGAGGATGAGGAGAGGATAAAAAATTGTATTATGTTGTATAATAATGGATAATTTTTATTTTTTTCATCTTGCCACTATTTTAGTCAAACTTCTTAAAAACTTGCTTTTATATTTCCGTGCCTCTTTATTTATCTCTTTCTGTCCTGGCCTACTTCCCTGAAGATCTTCTCCATATTATCTGGAAACTCTCCTTCCTTTCTCAAAAAATAGAGCATATGGTTGTTTATTTTAAGAACTTACTATTTCTTATCTATTCGTGTGATCATTCTGCCTTTATTGCTCACAACATTTTTGACAATATCAGACAGGAAAACAAAGATAGTGCTGATTGAAGGTCACTTTATTGCTTTCATCAGAATCTATATTTCCTGGATCTCAAATTGAACAATATTTCTCTAGGTCTCTTCTGAAAATAGCACTTGTAAATTGCTACTCCAAATTATCTTGATTTCACATCCATTTGTCAAAAAATTCCTGTTGGAAAAGAATTCTTATAAGTACCTTTATGCACTGGCTTTTTATCTACAAAATACTTTAATTCATTCTACAAAATACTTTGATACTTGTAATTATCTATATCTAAATAGCTGAAATTTTATTGTTATCACTTTCTCTATTAAAATGTGGTATTTATCTACAAGTAACAATCAGTAATTCACCAATATTTCTTTTAGTTTTGTGTAATTAAGCAGCAATATTCATGGATTCACTCCTTGTTCTGTCCTCATATGTTCTATAGCTAAAAATTAAGATTCAGTATAAAGAAATATAGGATATTACACTATGAAAACAGACATTTATTTCTTACATTGGTATTCACCAAGATGTTAACATTTTCTTTTTAATTATTGCATTAAACAATTTCATTTAGTGCTTAGAGGTTAATGATTTTTATCCTATCACTTGCATTTTTAAAATGTTCTTGGGTACTATATTAATAATTTGAAAATTATAAATATTTTAGAATATGCACATTTAATTCTCTCCATTTACCTTTTGAATGAATTTGACAAGCTTTAAATAATATTATTTGATGATTCAATACATTTTATTCACTGATCAAATTTTATTGACCAACATCATGCCAAGTATTGTTTTTTCCTTGTTCTCAAATGAACTAGAATACAATGATAAAGAAATGTGTGTAAACAAGTATTTAAAACAGTGAAATAATATTATCTTAAAGCAATACAGAATAAATAAATAAATACAGAATAAATAAGTTTAACAAGAAAAAACAGAGTTTTAAAGAGCACTGCCAATACTGAAGTATGTCTATTTCAAAGAATGTGGATTGGATAGGAAGTGATAAGAGAGGTAGCTAGAGATTTAAAGACATTTTTTAAAATGTATTATTTCATAGTCATTTATAATGTTATACTAGGTCATAGAATGTTATATTATAGACAGTTAATAATTACTGAATGTTTTATAAAGGGGACATGGCACAATTATATACACATAAGAATTACTATGACTATAATTTGAAGAGTACATTATAGACAAACCAGCCTGGATTAAAAGTCAACTGTAGTGAAAATGAAATTGTAATCAAGAAAAAGTCAGACTTAAAGGTGAAGTATGGTGGTGTGGGTGCAGGTAGAAAGAAGTAGATAGATATAAGGAATATTAAAATTCAATAAGTAATTTAACAATATGCTTAATTGATTTCTCCTTTATATAAAATGAGGCTTCCCTGATGGCTCAGTGATAGAGAATCTGTCTGCAATGCAGGAGACTCAGGTTTGATCACTGGGTCAGGAAGATCCCCTGGAGAAGGAAATGGTAGCCCACTCCAGGTATTCTTGCCTGGGGAAATCCCAGGGACAGAGGAGCCTGGCAGGCTATAGACTATGTGGTCACAAAACAGTCAGAAATCACTTCACTATTAAACAATGACTATAGAAAATATGATGTATCTATATCATGTTTCAGTTTGTAACTAAGATTCAGTTACATTTATCATTGTAGCTTCCATTAATAGAACAACATCTAATACTAAAACTTTGGTACTAACCAAATTATCTAATGAGAGAGCTCAAATTCAACTTCCAGTGGTGCTAGAGTAACTAGTACTAGCCTTGCTCAAAATGAAAGGACTGTAATTTTTAGATACCTGACAGAAGGAAATCTGTCCTTGGGAGAAGAGAAATATTCAAGTTAAAGTCCGTCTGTCCTCCATTTTTCTGCTTGAGCGTGCTTTCTAGAATAGGGCACAGGGAAGAAGAGGTGAAGCAGAGCGCAGTGCTCTTTCTGACATGAATAGGCCCCGGTTGAAATGGTAGAAAATTTCAGGGCAGAATGCTGAACAGGAAAGAAAGGAGAAAACTATACAGAGGAGAGCGCCAGCTACACAGAGGAGAGCACCGGCTATCCACATGGGGATTTCCATGAGTCTTTGCCTAAGGCTGATCTGTAGTTTTATGTGGCAAATCCTTATGAGGCCAACAGAGAGGGACTGTTACTGGAGCTGCAAGCTGGATAAAGACAGTAAGGGCACCAAAAGTACTGGAAGAAGTTGGAATCCTGGCTGAGGGTAAACTAATCTGCACCAGAGTAATCTATGCCTTAGAAATAAAGTCCGTATAGAAAATAAAGGCCAGATCTTAAGAATAAGGTCACAACAGAAATAGCATTTTTTTTCAAACAAATAATAAAATCAAGCCTGGACAAACAAAATAATTTACCAGCTATTTGCTCTTTGCCCGAGCAAAACATAACACCCCCTAAAGGGATACCACATTATTTGGATAACTTCCAACATGTCTTCAAAAACATCTGACATTAAAGTTGAAAAAATAATTTTCCATACGAAGGTGTAGGAAAACATAATCAATTAAAAAAAAAAAACAGACTGTGCGGTGCTGGAATCAGCAAAGACTAAAAAACTATTGTGAATATGTTCAATTATATGAACAAAATGACTTACATAATGACTGAAAAGAAGGGTACTCTCAGCAGAGCAATTGAATCAATATGAATGGACCAACTGAAAATTTCATAGTTGAACCTGACAGTGTAGAATATGAAAAATTTGCTAGATGAAACTAACAGCAAATTGGAAACTACAGAAGAAAAATATAAATTTAGATTAATAGAAATGATCAAATCTGAAGCATAATCAAGAAATAAAAGTTTTTGAAAGCAATGAACAATGTCTCTCTTTGGACAATATCAAGCATTATTACAGAAGTGCATGTATGTGTGCTAAGTCGCTTCATTCGTGTCCTACTCTGCAATCCTACAGACCATAGACCTCCAGGCTCCTCTGTTCACGGAATTCTCCAGGTATGAATATTGGAGTGGGTTGCCATGCCCTCATCCAGAGGATCTTCCTGACCCAGGGGTTGAACCCATGTTTTTCTTATGTCTCCTCCATTGGTAGGTGGGTTCTTTACCACTATCACTGCCCTGAAAACCCAAGCAATGAATAAGCAATATTAAACACAAGGGAACAGCAGTTTTAATGATAGCTTCATTTTCATCAGAAACAAGACAGAAAACAATAGGATAAATCTTTAAAGTAAAAAGGGAGATAAAGAGACTCAGTTAGAATTCTGAATCACATAACTTTAAATTAATTGTATTTCAAATGAGTGAAAGAAAGCTCAGAGAATATTTTCCCTACTGATACACAGAAGAAATGCAAAATAAAAAGACAAATTAAATCCAAACACGGAAGAGAAAGGAAATGATAAAGATAAGAATGGGAAAAAAAGAAGCAAAAGAAAACCAATGAAACAGTGTATTTTTTGAAATTATTAATAAAATGTATAAATCTGTAGATACATTCATCAAAGACAAAAGAAAATAACATAAATTAGTAATAACAGGAGTGAAAAAGGAAACATCTTCACAAATAACAGTGATACAAAAACTAACATAGGGATATTATGAAAATGTTAATGCCAATAAATTAGAAACAGAAAAACTGGTTGCATTCTTTTACTACACAAATTATCAACATTGACTCCAAAAGAAAGAGTAAATCTGAATAGTCCTGTATTTATCCATAAAATAAATTTATAATAAAACATTTTCCTCCTACTGGAAAAAAAAATGTGTAGTTTACTACAGATATCTTTGTTCATGATTTTTTTTTTCAAAAATTAAAAGAAGAAATATTACAAATCCTATGCAAATATTTTGAGAAAATGGATGAGGGAGAAATACTTCCAAATTAACTTTAGGACAGCATTAGTGAAGTGAAGCCGCTCAGTCGTGTCCAACTCTTTGCGACCCCATGGACTGTAGCCCACCATCCATGGAATTTTCTAGGTAAGAGTACTGGAGTGGGTTGCCATTTCCTTCTCCGGGGGATCTTCCCCAACTCTGATACAAAAACCAAATAAAGAACATTAAAGGGGAAAAATTCAGATAAGTTTTAAAAAACATGCATTAAATATATAAATATTGGTGACTATGACATAATAAGAGTTGAATTGGGAAGACAGAATATTGTAGATAAAAACAAGTTCATAAAGTTAAGAGTAACTCCCCCCAGATTTTGAGGATAGTGTTCCCTAGGAGAGAGAACACATAACTCTGATTATAAGTGCACACAGGTTAAAGTAAACACTAAATGTGAAGATATTGCTGACTCAAGTTTAGAGATCAAAAGGGAAAAGAAGAGGTGAATAGAAGTCTGAGCAAAAACTGTCTTCATCTTACATAGTCTCATGTCAAAAGAAATTATCTTGATAAGGACAAAGTCTTTTAAAAAAAGAACCTTTATATTTTGGAGAAAAACAACTAGAAGTAATATTTTATTTAATCATATATTGGATGAAAAAATGTCAAATAGCAAACCATGCCTAAAATTAATAATTGAAGAGTAATTGAAATAACATCTATAAGAATTAACAACAAACCATTGAATGAGTTTGCTTCTGGGGAGTGCTGTGTATTTGAAATAAAAAGAACTTGAAATTACTTTTAAGCCAGTCTGGGATAGTTAGACAACTATCCCGGGTTGGGGGGGTGGGGACAAAAAAGTGCCTATATTATTTTTAAATTAAAGAACATGTGAAACAGGATTCCAGTAAAACTGAAATAAATAAATAAATGCTAGATGATACTGGAACTAGGAGATATGCCAGTCAAGTAATCAATCAGTTGTTAAGTAGCAGCTGTCCTTTATATCCAAGGGTCCACGTTAAAAGAAAAATAGCATACCAAAATCATGTGTTGAAGAATTATATATTGAAGGAGCTTTCAACCTAACCTGATAGGACATATGCCTGCACACGTACAAATGCATATACCCATATCCTCACAAGCCACATACAAGTTGAATATACTTTCTGACCTTTAAGAGAATATTTCCTTGAAGAAAATCAGATATGTTGTAGTAGCTTATGACCGTGATCTTCTCAATGAAGAGAACCCCAAAAGTCTTCTATGGAACAGGTGTATATTGTTAAATTACACATCTTAATTTTAACTGACACTTAAGATATTTGAATACAAACATCTAAATTACTACTCTAAGTGGTAGTTTCTAAGTCACCTGAAAATACTAGCTTGTCATGTTTTACAAATACTCAAGATATATTTTGATTCTATTTTTTGATTATGTCTCTCTTCCTAGCCAACTGGGCTAAACTGTATCAATAAAAAGAGCTGCTTTTCTGTTTTGTTAAGAATGTCCATTTTCATCAGAACTATTTTCTCATGGTTTAAGTTATTTTATAAGTAAATCTCAGAATATCAGCAGATATTCTACAAGTGTCAGGAAACTTCCTACACCCAACTGTTTACCAAAGAGGTTCTTGCAACACTGATAAAAAGCAACTGAACCCTAAACAAAGGCTAGTATGTTTCATGACAGACAAGATATGAAACAAGTGCAAAAGTATTTGAGACCGTATCCTTTTATTCCCCAAAAAAGAGTGACTCTATTATAACAGCTTAGAGTATTTTTAAGACAGATCAGGTCAGTCGCTCAGTCGTGTCCAACTCTTTGCGATCCCATGAATCGCAGCATGCCAGGCCTCCCTATCCATCACCAACTCCCAAAGTCTATTCAAACTCATGTCTGTCAAGTCGATGATGCCATCCAGCCATCTCATCCTCTGTCATCCCCTTCTCCTCCTGCCCTCAATCTCTCCCAGCATCAGGGTCTTTTCCAATGAGTCAACTCTTCGCATGAGGTGAACAAAATATTGGAGTTTCAGCTTAAACACCAGTCCTTCTAATGAACACCCAGGACTGATCTCCCTTAGGATGGACTGGTTGGATCTCCTTGCAGTCCAAGGGACTCTCAAGAGTCTTCTCCAACACCACAGTTCAAAGGCGTCAATTCTTTGGGACTCAGCTTTCTTCACAGTCCAAGTCTCACATCCGTACATGACCACTGGAAAAACCATAGCCTTGACTAGACAGACAGACCTTTGTTGACAATATAATGTCTCTGCTTTTTAATATGCTATCTAGGTTGGTCATAACTTTCCTTCCAAGGAGTAAGCATCTTTTAATTTCATGGCTGCAATCACCATCTGCAGTGATTTTGGAGCTCAAAAAAAAATAAAGTCTGGCACTGTTTCCACTGTTTCCCCATCTATTTCCCATGAAGTGATGGGACCAGATGCCATGATCTTAGTTTTCTGAATGTTGAGCTTTAAGTCAACTTTTTCACTCTCCTCTTTCACTTTCATCAAGAGACTTTTTAGTTCCTCCTCACTTTCTGCCATAAGGGTGGTGTCATCTGCATATCTGAGGTTATTGCTATTTCTCCTGGCAATCTTGATTCCAGCCTGTGCTTCTTCTAGCCCAGCGTTTCTCATGATGTACTCTGCATATAAGTTAAATAAGCAGGGTGACAATATACAGCCTTGATGTACTCCTTTTCCTATTTGGAACCAGTCTGTTGATCCATGTCCAGTTCTAACTGTTGCTTCCTCAAGAGGCAGGTCAGGTGGTCTGGTATTCCCATCTCTTTCAGAATTTTCCAGTTTATTGTGATCCATACAGTCAAAGGCTTTGACATAGTCAATAAAGCAGAAAGAGAAGTTTTTCTGGAACTCTCTTGCTTTTTCAATGATCCAGTGGATGCTGGCCATTTGATCTCTGGTTCCTCTGCCTTTTCTAAAACCAGCTTGAACATCTGGAACTTCATGGTTCATGTACTGCTTAAACCTGGCTTGGAAAAATTTGAGCATTACTTTACTAGCGTGTGAGATGAGTGCAATTGTGCAGTAGTTTGAGCATTCTTTGACATTGCCTTTCTTTGCAATTGGAATGAAAACTGACCTTTTCCAGTCCTGTGGCCACTGCCGAGCTTTCCAAATTTGCTGGCATATTGAGTGCAGCACTTTCACAGCATCATCTTTTAGGATTTGAAATAGCTTAACTGGAATTCCATCACCTCCACTAGTTTTGTTCATATTGATGCTTTCTAAGGCCCACTTGACTTCACATTCCAGGATGTCTGGCTCTAGGTGAGTAATCACACCATCGTGATTATCTGGGTCATGAAGATCTTTTTTGTATAGTTCTTCTGTGTATCTTGCCACCTCTTCTTAATATCTTCTGCTTCTGTTAGGTCCATACAATTTCTGTCCTTTATCAAACCCATCTTTGCATGAAATGTTCCCTTGGTATCTCTAATTTTCTTGAAGAGATCTCTAGTCTTTCCCATTCTGTTGTTTTCCTCTGTTTCTTTGCAATGATCACTGAGGGCGGCTTTCTTATCTCTCCTTGCTATTCTTTGGACTTCTGCCTTCAAATGGGAATATATTTCCTTGTCTCCTTTGCTTTTTGCTTCTCTTCTTTTCACAGCTATTTGTAAGGCCTCCTCAGACAACCATTTTGCCTTTTTGCATTTCTTTTCCATGGGGATGGTCTTGATCCCTGTCTCCTGTGCAATGTCACGAACCTCCATCCATAGTTCATCAGGCACTGTGTCTATTTTTAGACAGTTTTCCTTATTACTATTTTTTGGATTAAATATAAAGCATTTCCTAATAATAAAGGTTATATGATTTTCTTGTCTGTTTACCAGGTAGCAGCAGATCAATCTAGCTTTTGTCCATAGAACCTTCTAGAGTGATTTTTCAGGTCAGCTCACATGAGGAATCCATTTCAGCCCATCCTCATTGCATTCAAGTTCATACTTTTAATATGACTGTATGTACTTAATGATATCTTACCTGCTTTCCATTCTCTGGTTTCTAGTCTTACCCATATGCTCTTTTTCTTTTGTCTATAAGCATCTCTGACTCTTCCCCATCTCTAAAACTAATAACTCTGTAGCTCCTCACATGAGCAGGATGAAACCCTAAATTTGTTTCTAAATTAGACATTGACTCAAATGCAGATTCAAGTCCATGTGAAATCACTTTCTGTGTGTTTTAGCAATAACTAACCAACTGGATGCCTGAATGATGATGTAAACAAGGATGTAAAATTGAAGAATAGCCCCCTCCCTCTTACTAAGCAAAGACCTTCAAATATCTGGGGGTTAGGACAATTTAAGTAAACAGAGAGAATAGGGTTTTTTTTGTTTTTTTTTTTAAGCTCAAATAACTTTATATAGTCCATTAAAGCAAATTATTTGCTTATACAGAGAAAATTTTATTGAGTCCCTAAACAGTTTCAACTAGGTATTTCTTGTCATGATTAAATGTTTAACTGTCTGCTTTGTTTATCATAGTCTAAACTCCATGAGCTGGGGATTAGGTTGCCTATTTTGTTAACTAACAGCATAGCTAGCATTAGCAAGCATTAAACAATTATTTGTTCATGCATGCTGACTATTTCTCATGTATCTACTATGTATCAAGCTGTTACTGGAAAATGAAAAAAGAATAAGAGCAACAATAGCTTGTAAAAATGCTATCTTTCACAAACAAAAAAACAAACAAAAGAAAATTCTTCCAGGCAATAATGACTGATTACACATGAGGAAAAATTAAAGAAGTAAATGGAATTCTCATGGGCAACAGAAGGCAGAAGACAAAGGAAAAACATAATACAACCTACTAAGAAGTTCAGACTGTGATCAAACTATTGTGTTCCCCACCAAAATAACAAAGTTGTGTCAGACAAAACAAAGGCATTTAAACAATAACAACAATAAAAAGAATGCACCTTTTGGTATCTTTCTGAAGAAAATCCTCAAATAAATATTCTTAATGAAAATCTATTTGAACTGTATGTATATATGTCAATCCTAATCTCCCAATTCATCCCACCCTGTCCTTCCTGTGCTCTGTGATGACCTGGATGAGTGGGATGAGAGTGGGGGTGGTGGGAGGCAGGGCAAAGAGGGATGGAAGCTGGGGCTTCCATGGTGGTTCAGATGGTAAAGAATCTCCTGCAGTGCAGGAAACCCAGGTTCAAACCCTAGGTCAGGAAGATCCTCTGGAGAAGGGAATGGTCACCCACTCTAGTATTTTTGCCTGAAGAATCCCATGGACAGAGGGCTGGAGGGCTACAGTCCACAGGGTCAAAAAGAGTCAGACACAACTGAGTGACTAACACTTTTATTTTCACTTTCACTTTTATAGCTGATTTACTTCATTGAACAGCAGAAACTAACACAACACTACAAAGTAATTATACTCCAATTTAAAAAGAAAAGATAATATATTTGAGTTAAGAACATGGATTTCAGCAGGGAAAATAAAAGGAGAGAGGTAGCAGTGGTGTCAATTAATGAATCTTGAAATGTGTTTAGTTAACTGTCAATGGATGAATGTGCAGTATAAGTGCAAGGCAAGATTCTTGAGAAAAAGAACTAAGAAGAGAAAAGCTAGTAATACTCTGGAAGAGAAATAAAGTAAAATAAAATAAAATACTATCCTAGCACAAAACAAGAAATTAGAAGGACTCTAAGGGGTGGGTGAGATTATTAAAGTTGCACTTCTCTAAAAACTTTAACTTGTCTCACAGCATTTTCCACAATAACATCTACTCCTCATTAGTCATGCGAGTTCTTCATTGCTTAGTATGTGAGCAGAGTATTCTCATCAGAGACAATAAAACTGAACAGTAGGCACAACTTCTGCTGCTGAAAGGTTGTCAGATGATGGTGGGAAAAACACAGTTTTAAATAGAGAACAAAAAAATATTCAGGAAGCTGTGAACTTTCAAAGTGACTTTCTGCATCCAAAAAGGGAGGCCAGGAAGACAGATGTTTTCTAGAAAGGGATCGGTATAAAGGGGGGAGGAGTAGTAATTTGTTAATAGGATTGAGTTTATTGTTTTAGGTTAAGTCTTAGCTCTCTGCTGTTTCCTGGAAGCATGGCCATCACTACCAGCTGCCACCGCAGACTCCTGAAGCAACTGTGGAATAGCAAATAGCTAGACTGACCCTGAACAAGTGCCAGTTTGCTTCCCTCTCCCCAACTGCCCTGCACTCTTACACAAAGACACACATACATACACACACAGTAGATTCACTGCATTTTTTAATTTGGAAGAATGTAAATATGCTTTTTTTTTCTTACTATATCAAAATCTAATATGTATCTGCATAAGAAAAGAAATAGTAATCCTTTCTTTAGCCAGATCAACTGAAGCCTTCTCTGCATCAGAGAAAGGATTTAGATCTCAGTGCCCTGCTGCAAACACAGTCACTAGAATACAAGGATAATTAAGCAGATTTCAAAATCCAATGGGAAAGACTGGGATCAAATGTACCCCCAGCTGGCATGGGGAACTAGGAGCCGGCATCTGTGGCTTATAATTCCAAGCCTTATGTTGTAAGAGAAAATGCTCATACTCTATTAGGGTCTATTTTCAATTGATCATTGTCTCTCTTCCGTTGTTTCATTTAGAAGCCTTGTAATTAACCTTCACCGAGACGTTTCATTTGATGAAACGGATGGCACATTTTTGGCCGTATTGTTTGAGGAGTAAAATAGATCAATATAATCAATAAGATTAAAATAGAATGTATTCAAATTATTCAATGTAATTGGATGTATTTGACATGTCTTAGCATATTAATGATGAGATTGAGGAAATAAGTTAATCTCAATTTATAATAATAATGAAAGAGCAAACTAAATGAAAAACAAGATACCCAAGGGAAAAAATCCTGCAGAGCTTTCTTTTACCTTACTAAATTGAGGTGACAACCTTGCTAGGGTCTCTAGTCCACTTATTATCACTACCATCACTATCACTGGGTCACCTTGTCATACATCACATTAGTTACTAACATTTCTGTAGAAACTGCAATAATCAGTGCACATCCAGACAGGTTGCACTGTCATCTCTCTGAAATGTTTATTGACAAAATATAAGTGATTCAATGTATTGGCCAAGACTAGAACCTTCAGAGTTCAATCTGTAGGGAAAAAGAAGAAATACATTTGATGTTTCTAAGCAAATTTAAACTTAAGAAATAGCAATAAAAGTGACTAATAATAACTAGTATAATATAGATAATAAACATTAAGAATATTTTCTGTTCAATTTGTCCCCATAGGTAATGGAGGTAAAGTTGGAAGAGGCAGGTCAATTATTTCACCTGGGAACCAAAAAGGAAACCTACTGAATACTTGCATCTGTAGATAGTCCCTCCTTTGGACACATTTTGGTAGGGTTATAATAACTCATCTATAGCTCTTGTTCTTTTCTCTCTTTGTTTCTTAGGAAAAGGTAGAGTCAGGAAGCATTGGGTCAGTCAACAAATAAATTTCATGAACCAATATTAGGCCAGTTCATGAATTTTGCAAACTATTCTTCTCTCATTTACCATTTGCATGGCAGTATTAGAGTTGATGCAATAGAGAGAAAAAAAATGAGATAATAGAAATGGGAAAACAATATATAGATGAAATAATTCTGGCTATAATTTGGAAATAACAACCTTCAAATGAAGGAGAAGTTTCCATAAAAATCATTAAATCTGTCTTAAAAAAATAGACCATTTTTTCTAATTTGTAAAATTATGCTACAGATGGAAATAAGCACAAAAAAAAAAAAAAAAAGAAAAAGAAAGACTAAACCCTGGAATGTGCTAATATTTTTCCTGCTATTAGAATGAACTGGCTTTGTGTTATTAATAGACCCAAACAGCTTTTACTAGTATCATTCCCATGTCACAATGTGTTGACACATTATGTATTTTCTAACACATTTGGAATGCAGGTTTCCCTAGCGAATCTCAGTATCTCAAAGGATACAAACAAAGTCTGAACACTGTCAGAATCATCCAAATCTGCTCTAATTTAGAGACTCCATGGACTGCCCAACTGTCTTGAGACATTCATTATGTGAGAAGAAATAGATCTTTTCTTTTTAGTTTTAACTTCTTTATTTTTTTTTCCTTTCATTTTTTGGCATACTGCTATTATGTTTGCTATTTCTATTTTCCTAGGTCACATAACCAAAATAAATGAAAATCAGGACAGTTTAAAAAAATAGAGAAATTGCTAAGAAAAAATTAAATTTTAAAATAGAATATTTTTACTAATAGTGTTTTTACAAAATTCCCTCCATTAGCGTCTCTCAGTGTACATGCATAGAGAGAAAATACATGTATATGTCATTTAACATGCTTTGAAAATTTGATTTTCAATAGCTACATATTAGCTAGATTCTATGTAGTTAGATATCCGAATTGTTTTTATCTTTATGCAATCATGGTTACCAAATACATTTGTGAAAATAAAATACTATTTCCATTTTTTATCATTTCCTGAATAGAGTTTCCTACAGATGAAGTCACATGGTCTAAATTACTGATTTTTAAAAGTTATTTAAACTCTACTTTTGCTTTAGAGAAAAATTGAAAGAAATATGTCAAAATGGAAAGGGCATGACTGCAAGTGTGGGATTTCACACCCAGTTATGTTGTTTGGCAGACATGTCAACTTTGGAAATTTATGTAAACTATTTGAGCTTCGGTTCTTCGTCAATCCAAGAAGAACATAAACTCTAGGGATTTCTTGACATGCCATGTATAAGTGATTACCATAATTTCTTACAAATTGAAGTGCTCATAACTTGTAACTATTATTGTTGAAACCTTCAAGTACTGTTTTGTGGGTGAGAACTTGTCCTCTGGAGCCAGACAACTTGACATTGATTATTGGTTCTTCCATTCCACAGATTATGAAAATTTAAACAAGCTTTAAACCTCTTTGTGCCTCTATTTATGATAATGATGATGCTTATTTCTAAGGATGTTGTGAGGATTAATTGTTGATATGTTATAACTAATGTCCTAGAAAAATAACCTGCGTATAATGCATGCTTAATAAATATGGGTACTATGTTATTTTCCCAAGTGGTGCTAGTGGTAAAGAATCCACTTGCCAATGTAGGAGATGCAAGAGATATGGGTTCAATCCCTTGGTCTGGAAGATCTGCTGGAGTAGGAATTGGAAACCCACTCCAATATTCTTGCCTAGAGAATCCCATGGACAGAGGAGCCTGGTGGGCTACAGTCCATGGGGTCGCAGAAGAGTTGGACATGATTGAGCACACATACACATGTTATTTTCAACCTGCCATGTTCATCTTTTACCCACTTAAAACTATATCTTTTTAAATTATGTATATATGTGTGTGTGTGTGTATATATATATATATATATATAAAACTATATTTTTATAGTATAAAATAAATTCTTTCCAAATACCATAGTTACAAGAAAGTTAGTTTAGTTTTTTGTTTGCTTGTTTTTTATGACTTCAGTTAAGTTTTGTTGAATGTCTTTGATTCTTATTCTTGGAATTGACTAATTCTGTACGTTTTCCCTATGTGACAGTAATTTTAAATGTTTATATACTATGAATTGTAACCATTTTTCTTTCATGTTTTCTTGCAAATTTTTCCTAGTTTTGTATGTTAATTTTGTTGCTATATTTTATTTGTAGATTATTAGATTCAGCAATTATCTCTTGGACTTGATTTTCTTTTTTGCAGGCAAGTGGGTGTTTGTTGTTTTTTAGTCACTAAATTGTGTCCGACTCTTTTGCAACCCCATGGATTGTAGCCCACCAGACTCCTCTGTCCATGAGATTTCCCAGGCAATAACATTGGAGTGAATTGTCATTTCCTTCTCCAGCGGATCTTCCTGATCGAGGGATCCAACCAGCATCTCCTGCTCTGGTGTAAAATAAAGTGTCACTCAGTCGTGTCTGACTCTGAGACCCCTTGTATTGTAGCCCACCAAGCTCCTCTGTTCATGAGATTTCTCAGGCAAGAACACTGGAGTAGGTTGCTATGCCCTTTGCCAGGGGATCTTCCCGACCCAGGGATCAAACCCCAGGTCTCCCCCATCTTAGGCAGATTCTTTACTGTCTGAGCCACCGTAGGCAAATTCTTCACCACTGAACCACCGGGGAAGCTGTTGAAGTTCTGTTCAGAAGAGTTTGCTTACTTACAATGGAGATTAGAACATTATATTCTATAATTTTATTGGGTACCTTTAGCTCTTTAAACTGGTGTTCATTTATGTACTTTATATATTGGTCTGATGTTGGGTGCTTTGGACTGAGTATTTGTGACCTCCTAAAATTCATATGTTTAATCCCAAATCCCCATTTAGATGTAAGGCTTTTGGGAACTAACTCATTCATGAGGTTGGAGCCTTCATGATGGGACCAGTGTTCTTATATGAAAACAGGAGAAAAATGATCTTTCTCTCCAGCATGTGAGAATACAGCATAAAGGTATCTGTCTTCAAACTGGGAAGAGTTTTCTTACTAGAAACCAAATTGGTGGCTCCTTGATCTTGGGACTTCAGCTTCCATAACTGTGAGAAATAAATATTTGCTGTTTAAACCATCCAGTCCATGGTATTTTTTATAACGGTCTGGGCTAAGAAACTGGGGAAAGCTTAATGTAGAAATTATATTACTGTCTACTAAATACTTATTCACAACCTAAAAGTTGAGTTATGTTTTATTTGGTGGGAATTTTTAGGACTTCAGGCCCGGGAGACAGCTTCTGAATTAATCCTGAGAGAACTGTTCTGAGGAGGTAAGAAAGAATCTAGAACATAGAGGAGTTTTGCAGCAAAGGGCAGGCACTCTGAACTTCAAGATATTACTGTTCATTAAAGAAAACTAAATATCTCAATATCTCAGAGTTTAACACTTCTGTATGGGAAGATGCAAGAGTCTGGGTTCACTGAAATCACTTCTTTGATGGGCACTTCCACTGTGTGGGGCCAGTATCCTGTGTTTTCACATGCTGAGTTTCCTTAGGGTTCACCGTAGGGAGTGACTGTAGTCTGATGGTTGCTAGATGGCAGGTATTCCTTTCTTTCATCCACTCAGGGCTCACCAGCTCACCACTGTGGTGTGCAATCACTGTGGCTTGGGTAGCCATCACTGATGACTGTGACATTTTTTTGTTTACTAGTATGGTGGGTAACAATCCACTCCTCATTACAAACAGTCAATTTAATAAGATCCATTTTTAAACAGTTATCTCTTTCCTATTTATGTATGATGGTTTCTAAGTTATATCAGCCTATCTATTTCTTTCCAGAGATTCCTCATAACTGTTTTCAACAGTGCTACACTATTACAATTCTGTATCTTCTATGGTTTTACACTAGAGAAGACAAGCTTCATAATGTGTTCTGTTCTGAAACATTTTAGCTGATATATCCATTGTTTAACAAGAGCTTGGAAATAAATGTGTGTGTGTGCATGCTAAGTTGCTTCAGTCATGTCTGACTCTTTGCAATCCTATGGACTGTAGCCTGCCAGGCTCTTCTGTCCAAGGGATTCTCCAGGCAAGATACCAGAGTGGGTTGCCATGTGTTCCTCCAGGGGATCTTCTGGACCCAAGATATATCTAACATGCTAACATTTAAAACTTAGTAATTTTTTAATAGTAACTTTTAATTGCAATGTCAAAATCTGCTTTTTTTGTCTTTTGATGTAATGATATTTTATTAATTTTAGTGATTTTTTAAAAAGGACATATCAAACTTTTGTTGGTAAAATTGAAGCATTATTTAAATTTCCATAAAACTTTGAAAAAATATAATGGATGTGTAAAATACTGGATTACTCCTTATTTGATTATTACATAAGTCCAGACTTGAATAGCACATTTATGACTTGCTATAGAAACTGGACACTCAGAAAACAAAATAGAGTAATTTGTGCCTTTCAAGTATTGTGAAAAATCCTATTGGGTTATATTTGTGGTACAAATAGGTTCTAGCTCTATGTACCTTCTGTTCAACTAGGGACATTAATAACTCATTCAATTAGCCTAAGCATAAATGATAAATGTTGGGGAGAAATTAAAATTTAGTTAATCCTGAATAAAAAAGAGTGTACAAGTTCTGGCTAAAATATATTTTATCTGAGCTCTCCTGATATCACTGGGGGCAAGTATTTCACTGATCTCAAAATCTCTAAATAATTATCACTTATTCACGTTAGCTAGGAAGAAATATATATTAGAGCACTACATCAGATATAAATGACTTTAAGGTTATCCTTGCATCATCTCATCAGCAATGTTTTAAAAAAATAATAAAGAGATAAGATTTTTGCTTCAGTTAGTGTTAATTTCTTGCTCAGAAAATGTACAAAACAACTGTCTGCATAATGTCACTAGTTTACTATATGGTAGTGTTTAATGGGAAGTATATAATTCACTTAATACTCATGAAACACTTGTATCCTTTTAATATTAATGACTGCATCTTCAAATATACTATGTAGAAATATTCAATATCTTTATATTATTTCAAAATATATGTATAGAAAAATGTATACATTAGTATATATAAAATACTCTTATCTATCAATAAAAGAGAACTTTCTAACTGCCTCAGTGGTAAAGAATCTGCCTGCCAAGCAGGAGACTTGGATTCAGTACCTGGGTTGGAAAGATCCTCTGAAAGAAAGCACCCATGGACAGAGGTGCTTGGCAGGTTACAATCCATGACAGTCACAAAAGAGTTGGACATGATTTATTAACTAAACAACAACAACATAGATGAAATAGGCTAAACTAGAGATGGGTAAATTTCCTTCCAGAAATAACATATATGATTTGTTCTATTTAAAAAGTAATTTTTTAAAGTTATAATTTCATCTTTTCATGACTTAAAAAAAACCTTAAGCCTATTTATCCCCCTACATAAAGATTTATTTCAGTAAATCAATAATAACTCAGCTGGAAAAATTAAATATGTGAGATGAACATACTTGAACATACTCCAAGGAATTCTTTTCATTTTCTTTTTCATACCTGGATTATAAATCTGATTTTTTCAAGATAAGTTTTAATTGCCTTTGTAATAATTTGCCAAATAAAATGATCATTCTCTGTGAGTCTTGATACTAGAGAAATTTACAATAGCCCAAATCATAGCTTACTGAGATTCTAAGATTCCTTTTAGATTCAGTCTATGGGTGATGTTATTAGGTTTCCCAAAATAAAAATAACAGAGGAAAATAAAAAAAAGTTTTCTATAAAAATACTAGTGCATACAATATCCTTAGATATGAAGCTTAGTTCTTATTTATTTCAAAACTAGATTGATATACAGACACAATGGCATAAATAGAACCTATGTGAAAATTTCATTGGATAAAGGCATGCTACATGACTTTTTATCAAGATTATGCTCTAAGACCACATATAGAAGATAACACACATACACATGCACACACACAAACACACACACCACATACAGTTAATTAATAGCCCAACATTTAGAAAGAATTTGCTGTGTCCAGCTATAACTTGACCATTTCTGTAATTCATAATCAGAATTAAAATCAGTCCATGGGCTAAAGTTTTAAGCTCCTGACCCACAGTTGGCAGACAAGAGAAAAAAAAAAAAAATCCCTTGTGATCAAAGCAAACCATTTCATTTAAAGCACAGTAGCAAAACAAGGCTCTCTACACAAAAACAGGCATGGCGGTAAGAATAACTAACCCTGGAGAAGGACATGACAAACCCCTCCAGTATTCTTGCCTGGAGAATCACATGGACAGAGGAACCTGGCAGGCTACAGCTCATAGGGTCACAAGAGTTGGACATGATTGAGTGACTAAATCACAAGAATAACTCGCTGTGAATTGAATGGAAAGAGCAGCTGCTTATTATTCCTGGAGGCTATAAATTAACTGGGAGTTTGCAAGAGGTACGATTTGAGACAAACCACCAGGATTGTATGTGATTGATTATACACTAGAGGTTTTTCCTGGTGACTCAGCAGTAAAGACTCTTGCAATGCAGGAGACACAGGAGATGTGGGTTCAATCCCTGTGTCAGGAAAATCCCCTGGAGAAGGAAATGGGAACCCACCCCAGTATTCTTGCCTGGGAAATTCCATGAACAGAGGAGCCTGGCAAGCTACAGTCCACAGGGCCTCAAAGAGTCGGCTACAACTGAGCGACTGAACACGTATGTACTGGTAGGAACTGGAGTTGAAGTCATTGCTAAAACTTCTAAACAAAGAATGTAAAACACAGAGAAATAGAGATGCAAAACATGCCCAAAATATTGTCTAAAAGGAATCACAACCTTATAGTGATATGAAAGAAAACCTAGTGAATACAATTTATGCCAAATTAAGTTGTTATAATTTTTTCAAGTATAATTTTAATCTTCAAAGAGAAATAAGTGAATAAAGCAAGAAAGCATAATATCAACAACAATAAAAAAATCCCAAAAAGGAAGAAATTAAATATATATATATATGATATTTAGTTCAGTTCAGTTCCGTTCAGTCACTCAGTCATGGCTGACTCCTTGAGACCCCATGCACTGCAGCACACCATGCCTCCCTGACCATCACCAACTCCTGGAGTTTATTTAAATTCATGTCCATTGAGTCGGTGATGCCATCCAACCATCTCAGCCTCTGTTGTCCCCTTCTCCTCCTGCCTTCAATCTTCCCCAGCATCAGGGTCTTTTCAAATGAGTCAGCTTTTCGCATCAGGTGGCCAAAGTATTGGAGTTTAAGCTTCAATATCAGTCCTTTCAATGAATATTCAGGACTGATATCCTTTAGGATGGACTGGTTGGATCTCCTTGCAGTCCAAGGGACTCTCAAGAGTCTTCTCCAACACCACAGTTCAAAAGCACCAATTCTTTGATGCTCAGCTTTCTTTATATTCCAACTCTCAGATCCATACGTGACTACTGGAAAAACCATAGCCTTGACTAGACGGACCTTTACTGACAAAGTAATGTCTCTGCTTTTTAATATGCTGTCTAGGTTGGTCATAACTTTCTTTCCAAGGAGTAAGCATCTTTTAATTTCATGCCTTCAATCACCATCTGCAGTGATTTTGGAGCCCAAGAAAGTAAAGCTGTCACTGTTTACACTGTTTCCTCATCTATTTGCCAGGAAGTGATGGGGCCAGATGCCATGATCATATTTTCTGAATGTTGAGTTTTAAGCCAACTTTTTCACTCTCTTCTTTCACTTTCATCAAGGGGCTCTTTAGTTCTTCTTCACTTTCTACCATAAGTGTAGTGTCATCTGCATATCTGAGGATTTTTATATTTATCACAGCAACCTTGATTCCAGCTTGTGCTCCATCCAGTTCAGCATTTCTCATGATGTAATTTGCATATAAGTTAAATAAGCAGAGTTACAATATATAGCCTTGATGTACTCCTTCCCCAATTTGAAACAAGTCTGCTGTTTCATGTCCAGTTCTAACTGTTGTTTCTTGATCTGCATACAGATTTCTCTGGAGGCATTACATGTATGATATTAATATGATTTTACATGTATATAAAAGACATATAGATATAATGGAAATATTACTATGTGTATGTACTTATGTGAATTTAAAATATAATTAAAGGTTCTAAAATAAATGTAACAAAAAGTTAGAAGGCTGAACACAGTAGAAATAGCAATATTTTAATAGAAATGACTACAAAATGACTACAAAATTTTATAATTAAGAAAATATAAGTCCTCAAATTGAGTGAACACTCCAAATCACTGTAGTACACAGTCTGTGAGCTCTAGACTGAGGCAATGGGAAAAGTTTCATATTATTATCCAGAAATGTCAAAATAGTGAGTTCTTGACAAGTGTCCCAAGTTTAAAATCCTCTTCTGTGATATAGAAGCAGATTCAATATTACAAACTGTTTTTAAAATCACAATAAATACTATGTTGTAACATTAAGGCAGGGAATTTCATCTTCCCACATTCAGAACAAAGAAGTTATGAATACATTCACTGTCAGAATAAGATTTGTCAAAGACATTGCATCTGAATACAGTTATCATTAGATAGTGAGAGTGAGACTATTAGGGCCCTGCCAGTTGAAATTTGTCCTATTCAAGGAAGAGGAAAATGTCCTCAAAAAAACAGCTCAACGTGAAAGAAGAGAAATGTTTATTGTAATTTGTCAAGTCAAAATACTTCTTGTAACTAAATTACTCTTTTTTATAATTTAACAACTTAGTCCTATTGCAAGGCTTCAATCACTATCTAGAACTACTGGAAGGATATTCATAAAAAGAGCAATTACAAACTCAAGAGTAAATAATACTCACATGGCCAAAAGGAGTTTACTTCCAAGGGAAATGAACTTCCCAGGAGACATGCCTAAAGCTTTAAGAATTTCTGACTTTACTTTCCATCCTGATGAGGGCCCAAATCCCATTAATGTTACCATTTCCTTTATATTGCTGCTAATTTAGATTATTTTACTGGGGGCAACGGGAGAAATAAGCAGAAAACACAAGAAAGAAATTACAAGGTGGCTATTTTTAAGCAATTTTTCTCAAATAGTTAATGTGTATTTTATGTCTCACTCTTCTTTGCTAGGATTTATCCCCTTTGAAAACTGAAATTAAATTGAAGGAAATATTCAAATTATAAACAATTGTAAGAGCACATATTATACTTGTAATTGATTATATTCAAGTGTGAGATGGTTAACTCAATGGGGAAAAGAGACTTTTTTGAGAAATCCACAGCTATGTTCCTTCTGATACTTAAACTGCTGACAGGACCAAAAATATACCTGGGAACATCACTTAGTACAGCTGGTAAAAGTCAAGGGAACGGATATTTAAGTGGTAAACAGTGAAAGGTCACACACTAGTGATTACACACACATATGGTAGAAACCAACAGGGTGTCAGGGGGAAACATAAAGTTCAGTTGAGCTAATACAACAAAGAATCTATACACAAACATAGCATTTAGCCTAGATTATCAACACAAAATTTGTACCGGTTCCTGTCTTTAATTGATCTGTCCTTGCAAGCAGTGAAATAGAATGTAAAAAAGTGGCATTTCCCCTGATATATTATTTGCAGTATATTAGATCTTCTTACACTTAAGCACTACACTTTTAACTTATTCCCCCTCATAGAGGGTTTTTTCATACATGTAATTATTTATATAGTAATTGTAGTATTTTAAATCCATAAGATTTTAGTCTTTTTAGTTAACCTAAGGAGAAGATTAATGTTCATCCCTGTAAACTGATCAAATCTACAAGTGAAAAGAAACAGAACAAGGAGCAGAAGGAGGCAGAGTGAGAACTGAAAAGAGTAAAAAGGTTACAGTGATGATTCCTGGCTGGGACAGTGTATAAATTCTGAAGAAAAGGCATTCAACAATCAATATTGTGCCAGTAAGTGGTGTTTTGACAAACACACCCAGGTCTTTACATAAACAGCCTCAGATATCCAAATCTCCTCTTCTATTTTGTATATAATATTCAGCATCTGCTGAGTATATTATTTATAATGCTTTGCAAAGCTGTACAACAAAATAGAATGATTTTTGTGCACATGCATGCCTCAGCTTACTGTAAAGCAGTACCATCTTTATCTCCAGGGATCTACATGTCCATTTATACTCCATCATTGAACAAACCCTGACTCCAGCTCCTGTGAAAGAAATGGAAAGATCATTAAACCATTGGCAGTGGCTCCTGGTCGATGCCTGGCCCCCTTTGAGCATGACACACAGGCCTCTATGACGGAGCTGGCTCTCCCAGTCAGTCCATTCCTCCCATTCCTGTGCTCCCCACTGCCTTGGATCATTTCCTGGCTCAACAGAGGAAGTCCTGGGACAAGTCTCTACTGAGACTATTGCTATAAGTAGTGCTCTGAATGCCAAATCATTTCAGTTGTGTCTGACTCTGTGTGACCCAGTGGATTGTAGCCTGCCAGGTTCCTCTGTCTATGGGATTCTCTACCTGGAAACATATGAGCTCCACAGGCAATCTAGGATGCCAGCAGATCCACTCCAAGTATACTTTATTGTTGTTATTGTTGTTTAGTTGCTAAGTCATGTCTAACTCTTTGTGGCCCCCATGGACTACAGCATACCAGGTACCTCTGTCCTCTACTATGTCCCGAAGTTGCCCAAATGAATGTCCATTGAGTTAGTAATGCTATCTAGCCATCTTATCCTCTGTTGCCCGCTTCTTCTCCTGCCCTCAATCTTTTCCAGTATCAGGTCTTTTCCAATGAGTCAGCTGTCTGCATCAGGTGGCCAAAGTATTGGAGCTTCAACTTCAGCATCAGTCCTTTCAATGAATATTCAGGATTAACTTCCTTTAGGATTAACTGGTTTGATTTCCTTGGTGAGGGTTGGGGGCATTAAATGCATTATTAACTTCAGCACTTTTGAATATCATTTGGGTAACAAATGCTTAGTGAGTGCTTTTGAGCTACTTAGGTCCTGTGCTAGGCTTCTTGCTAACCCTTATTTTCTCACGCTTCTTGAGGGCTTCCCTGGTGGCTCGACGTTAAAGAATCTGCCTGTGATGCAGGACACCCAGGTTCAATCGCTGGGTTGGGAAGATCCCATGGAGAAGGGAATGTCTACCCACTCCATCATTCTTGCCTGGATAGAGGAGCCTGGTGGGCTACAGCCCGTGGGGTCTTAAGAGTTGGACACAACTGAGTGACTAACACTTTCACTTTCACACTTCTTATACTTGGACTATGTTTATTCACTTTTGTTGTTGTCATTGTTCCATTTCCTTTAATATTCTCTGCCCAAACTCCACTCCTTTTGAGATAGCAATCAGATTTCATAGCAGATGAATTTGTGGTTGTATGTCAGGGACCAGATGTGTTAGTGGAAAATGCTAGTCTTTTTTATTCTCCTTTCTGGTAGATAATAGATGTGCATTTTAAGGGGAACATTATCAGATCTCTGCCTTTCCTGTTTAACACACTGATACTGTTTTAAGGCAGAAATATTAATTCAAGTATGTCTAGTAGGAATTGTTTCTGGATGTAGAGCCCAGTACTACTAATATCTCCTTCTCACATCCCAGGCTAGATCATAGTGTATGCATGAACTCATATTCTACTGCCACAAAAGATTATTGATTTCAATTATTTGTCAACTAAGGCAGTACCATTATACACACATTATTTCTAGAACAAATTATCCAAATATATAATTGAATGCTTATTAGACATTAGAACATTATTAAATATTCAACTATATGTCTGTATATAGTCTTCAAATTTTATTCATTGGTGGTCTTATTTATTCATTCATTTAATTTTTAAAAATCTGTTATCTGTAAGGTGTTGTGTGTTTCCAAACACTAGGTATCTTCTAGAGGACAAATCTCAGTCTTTTTTCTAGGGGCTTATAATTTATTGAAAGTGGTTTTGAGGGTAAAGAAAAAAGGTGTCAAATTCAAAGGAAATCGTAATAGTGTGGTCATTTCAGTGTCTCTAACTCAGTTCATATTGCATATCCATATTCACCTAGTTCAAAAATCTACTTTGGGAGGGGGGACTGGGATGGGGAATCCATGTAAATCCAGGGCTAATTCATATCAATGTATAACAAAAACTACTGTAATGATGTAAAGTAATTAGCCTCCAACTAATAAAAATTTAAAAAAAAAAAAAATCTACTTTGCAAAAAAAAAATTGAAGTATACAGGCAGGCTACAGTCCATGGGGTCACAAAGAGACAACAGGACTTAGCTACTCACACACATACACACACGCATATTTGATATGTGTGTTATATTAATTTTATATTATAAATTAATTTATTGTAATTTATATTATAAATTACAATATTATATTAATATTAATTTTAGGTTAGGTGTACCATATAGTGATTCAACCTTTATATACATTACAAATCAATTGCAATAGTCAAGTAACTTCTTTCACCATACTAAATTGCTAAAATATTACTGATTATATTTCCCGTCTGTATATTATACCCCCATGACTTATTTTATACATGGAAGTTTGTACCTATTAATTCATTTTACCTATTTTGCCCAACCTCCTAACCCTAACCCCTCTGGCCAGTACTAGTTTGTGTCTATGAATCTGTTTCTCTTTTGTTTATTTGTTTGTTTAGTTTCCACATGTTAGGAAATTATATGGCATTTGTCTTTGTCTAGTTTATTTCACTTAGCATAATATCCTCTACCTTTAAGCATGTTGTTCCAACCATATGGTGTATATATGTACACCACATCTTCTTTATCCAATTCATCTATCAATGGACACTTAGATTGCTTCCATATTTTAGCTACTATAAATAATGAAGAATTGATGCTTCCTAACTGTAGTGTGGGAGAAGACTTTTGAGAGTCCCTTGGACTGCAAGGAGATAAAACCAGTCAATCCTAAAGGAAATAAATCCTGACTGTTCATTGGAAGGACTGATGCTGAAGCTAATGCTTCAATACTTTGGCCAGCTGATGCAGAGAGCCCATTAGAAAAGACTCTGGTTCTGGCGAAGATTGAGGGCAGAAGGAGAAAGGGATGACAGAGGGTGAGATGGTTGGATGGCATCACCGACTCAATGGATGTGAGTTTGAGCAAACTCCAGGAGATGGTAAAGAATAGGGAAGCCTGATGTGCTTCAGTCTGTGGAATCACAAAGAGTTGGACATGACTGAGTGATTGAACAACAACAAATAATGCTATAATGAACAACATAGGGGGTACATATTTCTTTTAAAATTAATATCTTTATTTTCTTAGGATAAATACCTAGAAGTGGAATTGTGGAGTTACTGGATTGTGTGGTAGTTCTATTTCTAATGTTTTAGGAAATTCAATGCTCTTTTAGATTTTGGCTCCACCAATTTATATTCACACCAACAACAATGCATGAGGGTCCCCTTTTTTTTCACATCCTGACCAACACTTGCTTATGTTGTTTTCCCACTGTTTTTTGATGACTCCTTTGTTACAATTTAACATATATAAACATAGATTTATTTCTAAATTTTCTATTTTGTTCTGTCAACCTATGCATCTGTTTTTTGAATTAGTATGTTTTTGATTACTATAGTTTTGTACTGTAGTTAGAAATCTAGGAACATGGTACCTCTAACCCTGTTCTTCTTTCTTAAAACTGTTTTGACTATTTGGGGTCTTTGTGATTCCTTGTAAATTTTAAGATTATTTGTTTCAGCTCTATCAAAACTGTCATTGGTATTTTGATGGGAGTTGCAATGTAAACCTGTAGATTGCTTTGGGTAATAGGACTTTCTAACAATATTAATTCTTCATTCCATGAACATGGAATATCTCATTTAATGTTGACATCTTCAATCACTTTCATCAATGTCAAAATATCTTTCATCTCCAGAACGTTCACTGTGATTCAACTGAACTGAATCAAAGAAATAGTGTACTAACAGAGAACCACCATGAACAATTCTATGAAAAAGGAAAGAAGTGACACCAACTATCCACATCTCCATCATTCAGTCAGGAGAGAAATTGTGCCTAAAGGAGTAGGTCACTAATGGTATATTGGTACTGGTTCCCCTGCAGCTACTAATTCAGACATGTAAGCCCCCATTTAGTTTTTGTCCAAAGAGAGTCAGAGCAGTTCATTCAGGTCTTGCAATATTATGTAACTTGTAGGAGTGCAAGTTTGGAAAAGTCAGCACAGAATAATCACCTCAGTGTCTGTGTCTTGAAAAGATTATTATACTATATCAGAAGCCAGAACCCACGTGAATCAGTTCATTTTCTTCTAAATCCCAATCATAGAAATTGGAATTGAATTATAGTGGGGAAGTTAATAAATTGTATTGTTTTTAATATTCAATATATGCAGAGCTATACTGGGTTATTCCTGATTTAGTTTGTATTTTAAATTAACATATTACCAATAATTAAACTAAGTTCTCAAAAACAAGGACTCTGAGGGAGAGGATTTTTATTTTAAGTCACCTGCTTCTATATCCTTAGCACCTAGAAAAAATATCAGGTACATCATGGTTGCTTAGTAAATGCATGTTGAGTGAATAAGTACACCTAAGTATTTTCTTCCTCTTCCTGATGGAAGCGGGAGAAATTGATGTTTGAACAGCATTCTGAAGAAAATTCTATTGCACAGATTTCCACTTTGTTTCATTTCTTCCTCATTGCCTCAAAATGAGAAAATTAAAAAGAACACATTAGGAAACATGAGGTAAAATTACCACCACTATGGGTTTGTAAAATCCAGAATGTTTAAGGATTTTTCCAGCTGTCAGTAACAAAAATCCAATTCAAAAGATTTAATAAGCAACTAAATTATTGTTTCACAAAGCTGACAAAACCCAATGATATATTTCTCAGACATGGCTGAATAGATGCTTCTATTATATCCTCAGGGATCTGAGTCATTTTTTTCCTTCTCAGTAAAAGAAGGAAAGTCTTTTCATTGACTTTATTCTCTGGCAGACTTCAGGATATGGATTCAAGATGCCAGTGTTATCTCCAGACTTACAAGGCATTATAGCTTGAGTTTTCAGAGAAAGAGAAATGTTATTTCCTGATACATCACTCTGATAAATGTCCCAAGAGAACTCAGGCCAGAACACTGGAGTGGGTAGCTTTTCCTTTCTCCAGGGGATCTTCCCAGCCCAGGGATCAAACCCAGGACTCCTGCATTGCAGGCAGATTCTTTACCAGCTGAGCCACAAGAGAAGTCCAAAGAGAAATAAGATGATCTCAATATAACAAAAGTTTATGTGTACATACCAGAACCAACCACTGGACTGCTAAACCTGGGTCTCTTGCTGATCTCTGGCCTTGAGGCAAAAAGTCAGAGTAACATTAGCTTCACCAGCAAACTGGATAGACAAAGAACACTCTCAATCATTCATAGTACCACAAGACACTGAAAAATCTCATTTCTACTTTCTTCTCAGATTATGTCTCACCACAACTGTTACTATTTCTTTGTGATCTGTGTTCCAAATAGACTGACCTTATATTATTTCCTAAGTGCATCAAAGCACATTCACTCCTAAACAATTTTACACATGCAGGTCTATCTATCTGGAGTATTCTTCCTTCTTTTAACCTCTTCATCTTTATTAAAAGGAAGGATATTTATCTATCAGCCAGCCATTTAGTAATAACTTTCTTATGGAAGCCATGGATGGTTTTCTAGCTTTGGCAAAATCCTTTAACTCATGCTCCCTGCAAAAAAATGTATATGCTTTTATCCATAATTTGTTATTATTGTATATATTTACTTAAATTCTAAGTATTTGCTAACTTTTGGTCCTTTTACGTGCAGGAGGATAACATTCTAGACTGAAAATGATGGTCTAGAAACTTCCTGAAGTTTCCCCAAGCACATGACATACTATCTCTCTGGCACATAGTAAGCACTACAAGTATTTAATAATGAGTCAAAGCAACCATTAATTAACTATTGAATAATTAATAATTAATCAGACAAGCAATAATTAATAAATAATAAGTAGACATCAAATAATTAAATGTTGGTAATAATTAATTAATTATTGAATTAACTAGTCCAGAGGAACAATTTTTTCAGTAAAGGACTGGTTAAGAAGTAAATATTTTTAGGCCTGTATTTACATATTCTGCTGTGTATTCTTTGGATTTGGCTTTTCTTTCCCTGTTTGCTTTTTCGCAGTTGTTTAAAAATGTAACAAACACTGCTATCTCCTGAAACACACTAAATAGGTCACTAGCCAGATTTGGCCTATGGGTCATAGGTGGTCCACCTCTGCATTAGTATACTGGTAGTTATAATTGCCTCTTTAATTGCATAATTATAATGAGATTCTATCTCCAATTCTTTTGCTTTACATTTGTTTCTGAGATGTGCCCTTAATTTTCTATCCTACCTAAATACAGAAATACTACTTCCGCTCTCAGCCCTCAATCCCAGTCATATTGCTATGTTCTCTTTTCAAATCTATTTGTTACCAACTTTTCCTCTCTGCAAAATGCCTGTGCATTTCTTCTAATCTCCCGCTGTCTGTGCCACACTGTGTCTTTCCCATTTTTCAGCCAAGTGCACCTGCTGCCCTGGCTTCTTATTGCTGTTTCAAATTTTTATGCTGCATCATCATCCCTTCTGCTTTCTGCAGTATATAGTGTAATATTTCAGTAGAAGGAGAAGTGTTTATTTAAAATAAACTCAGTGAAACAGACATTCCTAGATTCTGACACCAGGGAAATAGCATGCCATCTGCCCTCCATTGGAGCTCTTTGCCTCAGGGACATAACGATATCACCCAGGTAAGCTCCTACTAATGTGTAGATTGTACTGCAACCTACAAATTGTGGTTGTCATTCTAGACCTCCTGTCCTTTTGCTGCCCTTAGTTCTATAGTACATTTTTAATACTTTTTTCTATTGTATATATAGTTTGACATTTCTTCCTTCCAAATGCAACAAGTACTAGTCTTGTGAATGGGGACCCTAGAACACCTCACCTATTATTTTCTCGTGCCTTCAGTCACTCAGTGTGGATTGCAAGATTTTTTTAGAGAAAAAAAAAGGGCACATTTCAGGTATCATTATTGCATTGAGGTTAACAAAACAAAACCAGAAATGTGTACATATCAATGTATAAGCATTTTAAACACCATCCCTTGTGAATTCATGATTTATAAAAATAAGTGAACATGCCATGTCTCACTGAAAGTGAAAGTGAAGATGCTCAGTCATGTCCGACTCTTTGTGACCCCATGGACTGTAGCCTACCAGGTTCCTCCGTCCATGGATTTTCCAGGCAAGAATAATGGAGTGGGTTGCCATTTCCTTCTCCAGGAGATCTTCCCAACCCTGGGATTGAACCCGGGTCTCCCTCACTGTACGCGGACGCTTTACCGTCTGAGACGCCAGAAAAGTCCACTAACTTCACTAACTTCAAATAAACAAACAAAAAAAGGAATCTGTCATCAACTGACTCAAAGAAGAATCAAGTAAACTGTGGCAAAAATAAATTGCTTCTCAGTGTTTACCATAGGTATCTATAAATAACACATAGTTAAGTAACTCTTCATCTACTATGACAAATGGTACATAAAGATAAATTTACATATGATAAACTGCAGAGGACTTAATTTGATGAGTTTCTATAAATGGTCTCCTGTATTGCAGGTGGATTCTTTATCAGCGGAGCCACAGGGGAAGTCCAAGAATCCTGGAGTGGGTAGCTTATCCCTTCTCTAGCAGATCTTCCTGACCCAGGAATGGAACCTGAGTCTCCTGTAGTGCAGATGGATTCTTTACCAACTGAGCTTTCAGAGAAGCCCATGACAAGTGGTACATAAAGATACATTTGACATACAATAAACTTTAGAAAACTTAATTTGATGAGTTTCTATAAATGCAGACACCCATGTAAGGACCAAAACAAGATAAAACATGTTTTCATTTCTCTAGAAAGTTCCTCTATGCTCATCTGTCATCAATCCCCCCCTCCACTCATGTTACCCATTTTTATTTCTATGTCCACAGAATTTGTTTTGCTTGTTCCTGAACTTCATGTAAATTGATATTAGAGTATGTATTATTTTGTTTCTAATTTTTTGGTTAACCATGATGTTTTGAGATTCATCCAAAGGTTCACTGTTTTCACGGCCAAGGACTATTCTATTGTGTCATGAAAATTGTCCATGTGTCATTACCATGTTGAAGGAATTTTGAGCCACCAGGTTTTGTCCATTATTAACAAATCTTCTGTAAACACTCATGAACAAGTCTTGGTAGTGGCCTTAGGAGTCTATTTCACTCGGTTAAATACCCAGCAGTGCTTTTGCTGTGTTATAGGGTAGAAATGCTTTCCAAATTTATAAGATATTGCTAAACACTTTTTCAAAGTTGTTGCACCCTGTTACATTCTCACCAGCAAATTTTGTGAAATTTAGTTGCTCTAAGTCTCATAAAAATTTGGCACATATAGCATTTTAAATTGTATCCCCTTTAATGGATTTGAGATCATTTAATTTGCACTTCTCTGATGATTAATAAAGTTGAGTAATTTCTCAGTTGCTTATTGGTCTTTCATATTAATATAGTATCCTTTTGGGCTTTCATATAATTTCCTCTATGCTGTTTTGGACAACTTTATTATTTTTTATTATTAGTTTATAGGAACTCTTTATATATCCTAACTATAAATATCTGACATATATATTCTTGGTGTGTTTATTCATTTACTTAATAGAGTTTTGAAAAACAGTGAAAAACTTTTTAAAAGAAGATTTTTATTCTAGAATAACTTAATATATGCATAAACATTATAAAGATAGTATAAGAATTTCCGTGAACTCCACATCCAGTTTCTCCCATTAATAACAAGACTTCACTGGTGGCTCAGGCGGCAAAGCGTCTGCCGACAATGAGGGAGATCCGGGTTTGATCCCTGGGTCAGGAAGATCCCCTGGAGAAGGAAATAGCAACCCACTTCAGTACTCTTGCCTGGAAAATCTCATGGACAGAGGAGCCTGGTAGGCTACAGTCTACCGGGTCACAAAGAGTCGGACATGACTGAACGACTTCACTTTGACTTTCAGGGGCGCTAGTGGTAAAGAACCCACCTGCCAGTGAAGGAGATGTAGGAGAAACGGGTTCAACCCCTGGGTCTGGAAGGTACCCTGGAAGAGGGCATGGCAACCCATTCCAGTGTTCTTGCCTGCAGAATCCCATGGACAGAGGAGCCTGGTGGTCTACAACCCATGGGGTCACAAAGAGTCAGACATGCCTGAGGCGACTTAGGATAGCATAGCATATTCATTAAAATCAATGAAGCAATATCACTGCACTGCTCCTTCTTTAGTTTTTCCCTAATATCTTTTTTTCAGTTCCAAAACTCCAGGCAGTGCATCTTGCAGCTGTGTCTTCTTAGGCTCCTGTTGGTTATAACAGTTTCTCAGGTGTTTTTGATAGCCATGACTGTTTTGAGAAGCACTGGTCAAGGATTTTGCAGATGGTTCCTCAAGTGGAATTTGTCCAATATTTTTCTCATAATTGTACTAGAATTATGTGTGTCAGAGGAAGGAAAGGAAAATAAAGTACTATTTGCATCACATCATAAGATACATGCTATCAACCAGACTTGTTATTGTTGATGGTGACTTTGATGACATGGCTTAGGTAATATTCATCAGGTCCCCCCACTGTTAAGTTACTCACACACTTCACCCTACACATTCCTTACTATATTTTTGGAAGACACTCACTATACACGGTGCAAACTTACATCTGGCATTCTTTGACACTCAAGATTTGTGTCTTCTCCTCCTTCTCCTATGTATTGATTTGATGATTTATTTTTATTGCTATGGATTCATGGACATATGTTTAATACTTTTGATTATAATATGACAATATTTTATTTCATTGCTAAAAATGTTCTATCATTGGTTATTGCAAACTTTTCCCATTGACCTCTATTTCCCTTTGACATGTTACTCTGTGTGTGTGTGTGTGTGTGTGTGTGTGTGTGTGTGTGTGTGTGGTCTATTACTTATTTATTTTAAGTTAATATCATTTATTTTTAAATCAGTTCTAGGGTTACAGAAAAATATTGCAGAAAGCATAGAGAGTTCTCATATTCTTCATTTCCACCACTACCTAGTGCTCCCTACTTTTAAAATTTTTCATTGGTGAGTTATGCTGTTATAATTGATAAGCCAATCTTGATACATTGTTAACTAAGCCTCATAGTTTACAATAGAGTTCATTTTTGGCATTGCATATTCTGGGTGTTTTGACAAATGCATAATATCATATATTCATCATTACAGTTTCATTAAGAATAGTTTTACTCTCTTAAATATTCCCTGAGCTCCATTTATTTGTCCCCACTCTCTGACCTGAACATTCACAAATTTTTCCCTTGTTTCTACAGTTTTTCCCTTTCTAGATCATCATACTGTTGGGATCATAAAGTATGCAGGCTTTTCTGATGCTCTTCTTTCACTTACCAATATTCATTTAAGATTCCTCCATGGTATTTTTTTTTTTAACTGTAGTCTTTTCTCTTTATCACTGAATAGCATTCTATTGGCTGAGTGTACAATGGTTTGTTTCTTCATTCACTTACTAAAGAACATCTTGGTTGCCTCTATCTTTTGGCGATAATGAATAAACCTGTTATAAGTTTTTTTTAATGTAGCTTTTGTGTAGAAATACATTTTCAGTACACTTGGATAAACACCCGAAAGAATGATTCCTATGTCATATGTTAAGCCTATCTATTTAGCCTGTTCAGTTCAGTTCAGTCACACAGTCGAGTCTGACTCTCTGTTACCCCATAGACTGCAGCACACCAGGCTTCCCTATCCATCACCAACTTCCAGAGCTTGCTCAAACTCATGGCCAGCGAGTCGGTGGTGCCATCCAACCATCTCATCCTCTGTTGTCCTCTTCCTCTCCTGCCTTCAATCTTTCCCAGCATCAAGGTCTTTTCCAGTGAGTCAGTTCTTCGCATCAGGTGGCCAAAGTATTAGAGCTTCAGCTTCAGCATCAGTCCATTCAATGAATATTCAGGGCTGATTTCTTTTAGGACAGGCTGGTTGGATCTCCTTGCAGTCCAAGAGTCTTCTCTAACACCACAGTTCAAAAGTATCAATTCTTTGGTGCTCAGCTTTCTTTATAGACCAACTCTTACATCCATACATGACTACTGGAAAAACCATAGCTTTGACTAGACGGACCTTGGTTGGCAAAGTAATATCTCTGCTTTTTAATATGCTGTCTAGGTTGGTCATAGCTTTTCTTACAAGGAGACTTGCTCCTTTTAATTTCATGGCTGCAGTCACCATCTGTAGTGATTTTAGAGCCCAAAAAACTAAAGTCTTTCACAGTTTCCATTATTTCCCCATCTATTTGCCATGAAGTGATGGGAACAGATGCCATCTGTTGAGTGTTGAGTTTTAAGCCAGCTTTTTCACTCTTGTCTTTCACATTCATCAAGAGGCTCTTTAGTTCCTCTTTGCTTTCTGCCATTAAGGGTGGTATCATCTGCATATATGAGGTTATTTATATTTCTCCAGGCAATCTTGATTCCAGCTTGTGCTTCATCCAGCCCAGCATTTCACATGATGACTCTGCATATAAGTTAAATAAGCAGGGTGACAATATACAGCCTTGACATCCTCCTTTCCCAATTTGGAACCAGTCTCTTGTTCCATGTCTGGTTCTAACTGTTGCTTCTTTACCTGCATACAGATTTCTCAGGAGGGCAATTAGCTGGTCTGGTATTCCCATCTCTTAAAGAATTTCCCACAGTTTGTTGTGACCTACACAGTCAAAGCCTTTGGTGAGAAACTCCAAATTTTGTTTTAAAGAATTTCCCACAGTTTGTTGTGACCTACACAGTCAAAGCCTTTGGTGAGAAACTCCAAATTTTGTTTAGCTTTGTAAGAAACTGCAAACTTTTAAAGTGGCTATAATATTTTGCATTCGTTTCAGCAGCAAGTGAGAATTCCTGCTGCTCCATATCCTTTCCAGCATTTG